>NW_026890453.1:5000-10000 GCF_963514075.1 Conger conger
AATATCGCTCCAGTGAAAGAGAATATCGCTCCACGGACAGGGAATACCACTCCACAGATGAGGAATACCGCTCCACTGACAGGGAATACTGCTCCAGTGACTGGGAATATCATTCCACTGATAGGGAATATCAGTGCACTAATAGGGAATATCACGCCCTAATATTTCCACAGTTTTCAGGGTGTGCACTGGTTCCATGGTCCGCGGTCACTGACCAATCACACCTCATGTCTGCAGTGTTTAAAGTTTGACCCTCTTGCAGGTAAATGCACTTTGAGCTCCTCTCAGATGAGAAGATGGCTGACTCCAAGCTGTACACTGATGCAAGACACAGCAAGACACAGCATCCCAAACTTACTCCCTCACTCCAGCACTGAGTAACAGGCTGGCACAGAGACAGCCCCACAGGTGGGAGAAAGACTTGAGGAGGGAGCAGTGGATGGTGCAGACCTGGGTCTGGTGCTGCAGCACAGAGCTGGTTTACAGGGTCATGCAGTAATTACAGCCTGGAGCCTCAGACAGGCTGAAGCCAGACAGTTTCTCTTCTCCTCTGCTCTTTATTTCATTAGCGGGCGAAGCTTCCCGAGCCGGTCTCTGGAGCCGCGTGTTCACCGCAGGACCTGTCACCTCGGCTCACCACGGCTCTGCGCCGTGTCGTTGTTTGTGCCAATGCCAGTGCTATTCTGCAGGTCCCTAACCCTAACCCTAACCCAAACACCCCTGCCCCTGCCCCCAAACACCCCTGCCCCTGCCCCCAAACACACCTGCCCCGCCCCCAAACACCCCTGCCCCGGCCCCAAACACCCCTGCCCCGCCCCCAAACACACCTGCCCCTACCCCGCCCCCAAACACCCCTGCCCCGGCCCCAAACACCCCTGCCCCGCCCCCAAACACACCTGTCCCTGCCCCGCCCCCAAACACACCTGCCCTGCCCCTAAACACCCCTACCCCGCCCCCAAACACCCCTGCCCTGCCCCCAAACACCCCTGCCCCGCCCCTAAACACCCCTACCCCGCCCCCAAACACCCCTGCCCCTGCCCTGCCCCCAAACACCCCTGCCCCTGCCCCGCCCCCAAACACCCCTGTCCCGCCCCCAAACACACCTGCCCCGCCCCCAAACACCCCTGCCCCTGCCCCGCCCCCAAACACACCTGCCCCGCCCCCAAACACACCTGCCCCGCCCCCAAACACACCTGCCCCGCCCCCAAACACCCCTGCCCCTGCCCCGCCCCCAAACACCCCTGCCCCGGCCCCAAACACCCCTGCCCCGCCCCCAAACACCCCTGCCCCGCCCCCAAACACCCCTGCCCCTGCCCCGCCCCCAAACACCCCTGCCCCGGCCCCAAACACCCCTGCCCCGGCCCCAAACACCCCTGCCCCGCCCCCAAACACCCCTGCCCCTGCCCCGCCCCCAAACACACCTGCCCCGCCCCCAAACACACCTGCCCCGCCCCCAAACACCCCTGCCCCGCCCCCAAACACCCCTGCCCCTGCCCCGCCCCCAAACACCCCTGCCCCGGCCCCAAACACCCCTGCCCCGCCCCCAAACACCCCTGCCCCGCCCCCAAACACCCCTGCCCCTGCCCCGCCCCCAAACACCCCTGCCCCACCCCCAAACACCCCTGCCCCTGCCCCGCCCCCAAACACCCCTGCCCCTGCCCCCAAACACCCCTGCCCCTGCCCCGCCCCCAAACACCCCTGTCCCTGCCCCGCCCCCAAACACCCCTGCCCCGCCCCCAAACACCCCTGTCCCGCCCCCAAACACACCTGCCCCGCCCCCAAACACACCTGCCCCGCCCCCAAACACACCTGCCCCGCCCCCAAACACCCCTGCCCCTGCCCCGCCCCCAAACACACCTGCCCCGCCCCCAAACACCCCTGTCCCGCCCCCAAACACACCTGCCCCGCCCCCAAACACACCTGCCCCGCCCCCAAACACCCCTGCCCCTGCCCCGCCCCCAAACACCCCTGCCCCTGCCCCGCCCCCAAACACCCCTGCCCCGCCCCCAAACACCCCTGCCCCGCCCCCAAACACCCCTGCCCCACCCCCAAACACCCCTGCCCCTGCCCCGCCCCCAAACACCCCTGCCTCACCACCGAACACCCCTGCCCCTGCCCTGCCCCCAAACACCCCTGCCCCGCCCCCAAAAACCCCTGCCCCGCCCCCAAACACCCCTGCCTCACCACGGCGGGGGAATATAGTGCCGTAATCACAAGAGTGGCTGTGAAAATTATTATTATTGTCCACCTTGTTTTCACAGACATGATTGTATGCTATTCTGACCGGTCCCACAGATGAACCTTCAGATAAAGGAAATTACACGTTACAGGGACAGTAATCGTCATGTCAGGAAAAACAAATCTGGAAAATATGTTTGCGAAACGGTTTCCTCAAAGTGCTCAAATAAAACATGAATTATAAAAGTTGTTATTCTAGTTTGCCGGTTTGTGCTCTGCCAAACAATGTGATATCTGACTGAAACTTTACATTAAAGGAAATGAGAAACACAGAACCTTTTCAGTCTTTGAAGACACTACCTGAAACAAGCATTAAAACAGAATTTTAAATGTGTGTTTATTACGTTTGAATACACACACACACACACAGTACTGTTCATTTTCCTATCTGTCATTGTGTGTGTGAAAAGCACATGCATGGATCTGAGACACGAAGACTGTATTATGAAATTGATCTGATGTCAACTTCAAATGAAGTATCTCTCCTGTCCCTCTAAATAGATAGTTCCCTCCTTCACCTCTGTACAGTAAAACTCATTTCTGTAAGCCAGAAATCCACTAATCCTTCAGCATCCTGGACTGATGCTGACACGGAGACGGATGTATAAATGAATCAGCTCCATGTCTCTGTAAGACCATATCGATCTGTGCTGTTTAACGCTATCCCATGCTCTGAATCCCAAAATGGTGGCATTATTCTGACAGATAAAAGAATGGCAGAGATTTTACGAGACAGTTTGAGAAGAAGGAGCTGGTGATTAAATAAAAAGCAGTCCAGACAGAACCACGGCTCTTCAGAAGATGGGAGATGTGTGTGTTCAGTAGATAGGAGATGTGTGTGTTCAGAAGATGGGAGGTGTGTGTGTTCAGTAGATGGGAGGTGTGTGTGTTCAGAAGATGGGAGGTGTGTGTGTTCAGAAGATGGGATGTGTGTGTGTTCAGAAGATGGGAGATGTGTGTGTGTTCAGTAGATGGGAGATGTGTGTGTGTTCAGTAGATGGGAGATGTGTGTGTACACGCCGGCTGCACGGGGAAGCTTTGGAGAGCCAGCCTCTCATCAGTCAGCTCTCAATCATTTTTATTTGTGTGTACAAAATGAAATATTTTTAAACGATCGAATGCATGAAGTCAGACAGGCTCGCAAAAGACTGACAGAGCATGACAGTGATGTGAATAAGCCTTCACCAGACAGATGAGGCACGCTGTCACAACAGTCAAATACACACATTTAATGGCATAAACTAGCTTCTGCCTTCAATGGAAACACAGAGTTACACAGTAAACTGGTCAACCAGCCACCAGCTGTTTCAAAACCCAGCGTGAGCTGTTTTCTTTCAGCCGGGGGTTTATTAATCAGATGTGTCTCATCATGAGGGCCTGCCAGACTGTTAGTGGAGTGCCAGCAGCTATGGATTAAACACAAAAACACTGTAATTGGCCGTCATGCGTGTGGTTTTTAAAGTAGTATTTACAGCATAGCCTGTCAGTCACAAAGCTTCAGCAGGTGGGGTCACCTGTAGGCGTGACCCCACAGAAATACGAGCGTTGGGCGGATTCTGATGGTAGAGCGGGGGAGGGCGGGGGAGGGGAATCAGGAGCAGACGACACTGCTGTGACCTCCATGAGTAACACCCAGCTCCCGCCTGACGGAACCTTCCAGCAAAGACTGTTGGTTTGGCAAACATTCTCATCAATGATTCACACAGCTGGAACTCTCACACCCCATCATTCATAAAGCCTGACGTTTGCTGAAGCCATTCAGGATTTCAGCGCCTTTCTGAAGGGGAGGGTCACAGCTGGGAGTCAGAGGCAGCAGTCTGACCACAGGACTACAGTGTCAGCAGGTCCTGGGTTTCTTGACCACAGGAGTACAGTGTCAGCAGGTCCTGGGGTTCCTGACCACAGGACTACAGTCTCAGCAGGTCCTGGGGTTCCTGACCACAGGAGTACAGTCTCAGCAGGTCCTGGGGTTCCTGACCACAGGACTACAGTCTCAGCAGGTCCTGGGGTTCCTGACCACAGGACTATAGTCTCAGCAGGTCCTGAGGTTCTGCTGTCTGATGCGGAGTGCAGCTCCCTGACTGAAGGCTTGCAGGTTTTACTCTATGCTGGGATACAGTCATGGGCCCATGATAAGGTGCTTAACCTGAATTCGCTTCAGTGAAATGCCCACCTGTATAAATGGACTGTATGCGGTAGAATCAGAGGTGCAAAATAAGTCCTGCTCAAAGTTTTGTTCCACTGACCTGGATTTCCTAATTAGCACAATTCACTAAATAATTAGTGAAATCAGCTGGCTGAGTTCATGGGTGGAAGAAACACAAGGCAGGACTTTTGCTTTCTGACCCCTGACCTCTCCACCTCCGTGTGTACATGGCTGTGTAGCGTGTCTGTAACACACAGACATCCTCAGGCCCTGCCCTCTGCCTTAGAGAAAGGTGGGGAATGCGTCACAGAGACACCAGACTGTAATCTCACATCTGAGCAGGAGATTGGAAAGGAATGCCGAAGACATCACTTCCGGGAACCGGTTTTCCCAGCAGCCTCTGTGTGAGCTGAGCGGAGCGGAACGGCGAAAACATTTAAAGAACAATAACACAGCAGAGCCTGGCGAGGACAGGCCTGAGATCTAAAGGAGGATCTGGAGCGTCAGAAACCTGCTGTTCTGCTTCCGCCCGGGGCCCTGACCCCTGAGCCGTTACGTTCCTGTTACAGCCCGGGGGCCCTGACCTCTGAGCCGTTACGTTCCTGTTACAGCCCGG
>NW_026890453.1:15000-25000 GCF_963514075.1 Conger conger
GTGGAGAGGCAGTGAGAGGTGTTGTTTGTCATAACATTGGGTCCACATCAGGTGTCTGAGTGGAGAGTATTTTTACAGACAGGCTGGTTTCACAGCATGCCTCTGCTGCTGCTTACAGATTATCCCTGAGCATTTTACACCAAAGGTTAAGAAAATATTCCAGCTCTACAAATCCTGTCTTTCATAATGAGAAATAATCAAGAATAAGAACAGAAATAACACCAGTTTGATTAACTTAATTGCAGACAATCGTTACAATATTCCATGTGGGACATGACGCAAAATCAGTATTAAAGGCAATGAGGTCACTGAAACAATGTTCACGTTACTTAAGGTGTCACTCATCATCAGCTATAGTCTGGGAAACATAGATGGTGCCACTCATAGCTCATAATCTCCCCTGTTCCCTAACATCTCCCCTGTTCCCTAGCATCTCCCCTGTTCCCTAGCATCTCCCCTGTTCCCTAGCATCTCCCCTGTTCCCTAGCATCTCCCCTGTTCCCTAGCATCTCCCCTGTTCCCTAGCATCTCCCTGGTTCTTTAACACCACTCCTGTTCCCTAATATCTCCCCTGTTCCCTAGCATCTCCCTGCTTCTTTAACACCACTCCTGTTCCCTAATATCTCCCCTGTTCCCTAGCATCTCCCTGCTTCCTTAACATAACTCCTGTTCCCTAACATCTCCCCTGTTCCCTAGCATCTTTCCTGTTCCCTTACATCACCCCTGTTTGTAAAGTCTGAAACTTATGAAGTGTTTGAGGTGCGGTAGGTCTTGAGGCTCCTCTCTGAAAGCACTTCTCTCCCGTAGGGGCTGCATGGCGCCCCACCCTGCTGACAGACAAACACCAAATTACCAAACATCAATTAACCTCCAGTGGAGCCCAACACCACAAACATGACTCAAACCTCCAGGGGAACCCCATACCAGACCTCTCCAGAGAAGCCCAACACCAGGCCTCTCCAGTGAAGCCCAACACCAGACCTCTCCAGAGAAGCCCAACACCAGGCCTCTCCAGTGAAGCCCAACACCAGACCTCTCCAGTGAAGCCCAACACCAGACCTCTCCAGAGAAGCCCAACACCAGGCCTCTCCAGTGAAGCCCAACACCAGACCTCTCCAGTGAAGCCCAACACCAGACCTCTCCAGTGAAGCCCAACACCAGACCTCTCCAGAGAAGCCCAACACCAGGCCTCTCCAATGAAGCCCAACACCAGACCTCTCCAGTGAAGCCCAACACCAGACCTCTCCAGAGAAGCCCAACACCAGGCCTCTCCAATGAAGCCCAACACCAGACCTCTCCAGTGAAGCCCAACACCAGACCTCTCCAGAGAAGCCCAACACCAGGCCTCTCCAATGAAGCCCAACACCAGACCTCTCCAGTGAAGCCCAACACCAGGCCTCTCCAGTGAAGCCCAACACTAGACCTCTCCAGTGAAGCCCAACATCAGGCCCCTCCAGTGAAGCCCAACATCAGGCCCCTCCAGTGAAGCCCAACACCAGGCCTCTCCAGTGAAGCCCAACACCAGACCTCTCCAGTGAAGCCCAACACCAGACCCCTCCAGTGAAGCCCAACATCAGGCCCCTCCAGTGAAGCCCAACATCAGGCCCCTCCAGTGAAGCCCAACACCAGACCTCTCCAGTGAAGCCCAACACCAGACCCCTCCAGTGAAGCCCAACATCAGACCTCTCCAGTGAAGCCCAACATCAGACCTCTCCAGTGAAGCCCAACATCAGACCTCTCCAGTGAAGCCCAACATCAGACCTCTCCAGTGAAGCCCAACATCAGACCTCTCCAGTGAAGCCCAACACCAGACCTCTCCAGTGAAGCCCAACACCAGACCTCTCCAGTGAAGCCCAACATCAGACCTCTCCAGTGAAGCCCAACATCAGACCTCTCCAGTGAAGCCCAACATCAGACCCCTCCAGTGAAGCCCAACATCAGACCTCTCCAGGTGCTGCATCTTTCCTGTTCTTCATTCACTTCCAATTTTCACAAAATGTGAAAATCACCAGAGGAAAAAAGGGCCATTTCGCCCCTGTGTTGCTCATTTGGTGCAGCGGTGTGCGTATTGATCCAGAACATTCATCAGCTTCCACAGACAGACCCTGAGATGGGCTGGCAGCCC
Source organism: Conger conger (assembly GCF_963514075.1). Classification (NCBI taxonomy): domain Eukaryota; kingdom Metazoa; phylum Chordata; class Actinopteri; order Anguilliformes; family Congridae; genus Conger; species Conger conger. Next base: position 17,126 of record NW_026890453.1, read on the forward strand.
TGGGATCAGTGGAAGAGGCTCTGTAGCACCAGGTCTCATAGCTATATTTTTCCCCTCTCATTTTCACACAGTGTCAGGTTGTCCAGTAATGCTCTGATAATGATATTTCTCATATTTTTTCTTTTTTCAGTAAAAATATAAATATTTACTATCGTGTCTCAGCACATATTTGTCCTTTACCTCTATTTCCTTAATATTCATAATTCTGACTGTTATAGGTCATAGGTATAGATATGTTATATAAGGTGTGCTTTGCCCTCAGGGCTATAATTTATTGTATTTCAGTGACACATATCTCCAGTGTAATGTGGCACTTGCTGGTTTTTGTGTCATGGGGACACTCCCCTGCTCAACAGGTGAGCCAGGAACAGCAGGGCACACCTGAGAGCTGTGTGTCTGCTCTTCCAGCATATTTACTCAACTTGTGTGAAGGCAACACTGCCCCCTACAGTACGGAGTGCAAACAGACTCCTTTCCAGGCAGTTACCACCGTATTTATGAGGAAATACACCTCTGAAGGAAAATATTCGCAATGGAGCACCAGAGAGTCTCTCCCTAACCCACATACTGCCTGCCTTCCCTGAAGCAGCTTTAACACAACACAACACAACACAACACAACGAAACAACACAACACAACACAACACAACACAACACAACGAAACAACACAACACAACACAACACAACACAACACAACGAAACAACACAACACAACACAATGAAACACACTATTGATGAGGAAGACTTTTGTAATAAAAACATGAATCCGTTACTAGACCAGCTTCAAGTGCACTGTGATGGCTTAATAATTGGATGTCAGAAGTAAAATAAACATGAGACAGAGCCGTGATGTCTGAGCTGATGTGGCTGGGTTGTGAGTAAGCTCTGATGGGTTTGGCACAGAGAGATGAAGCGAGATATGGGCGTCACGTTCTCCGTTTGGGCTGATGTTATCAGAGGCTGCTGCTGAATCACCCTCTCTCCCTGTGTATATCTCCAGGTGACATGTCTGTACCCGTTTAAGCCTCTCCGTAGTCTGTGTTTATCTCGCGGTGACATGTCTGTACCCGCTCCAGTGAGGAGAGCTCAGCCCAAACACACTTCCTCCCCACTGCAGACTGTAGAGGATTAAAATGCAAATCAGCCCTGCGTAAAATTTCAATAAGAAAAAAAAAAAAAAAACTCATTTGCATTTCCTCTCCAGAACGCCTCAGGAATGTTCACAGTGTGGCTCTTCTGCCTAATTCAAATCATCTTCCTTTTCTTTAATCAAACTTCCTTTGTTGCAGCTTCCCGCTCCTGCGCACTCATCAGGGAAAGAGCTCTTTCTGAAGGCTTCACATCTCTGCTCAGTCTGGCAGTGAAGCCCTGACTGCAGAAACATGTACCTCACATTCCTCAGGGCTCTGACGGACAGGACATAGCTGAGTGACACGTTTCCTACAGCAAGTTATCTCTCTAAATCTGATTTCTGAGAAGCGTATCGGAGATGGAAACGCGTGTTTCTCTTTTATCAGCCTCAGTCGCTCAGCTGTGCTGGTATTTCTTTGTTGTGGTGTTTAAAAGTAATTGGCCTATTTGTATCTGCTGCCACTGTGAGCTGAGTGAATATCTCAGGGAGCAGGGTGTAATGGCCGGGGAAAGAGCGGACTGATGAAGAGAGTGATGAAGAGGTGAGCAGGTCATTGTTCAGGCCGTCTGCCTCTGGGTGATGGATGTAACAGGATCAGCCCTACCCATGATGCCTCAGGGGGCTCTTCAGCGGTGGGGGGGGGCTGTCTGGCGCTCCAGAGACGGCAGTAAATCTGCGCTCATTCCGCCCCTTCTCTCCAAGCGCTGGGCAGGCTGGTGAGAGCTTACCTGCCCGGACCAGCTCAGGTGGGCCTGGGGCTGTGATCTGGGGGAGGGGGGATGCTGTTGATGTTCTTCTGCTGCAGAAACAAGGTCTGAGTGGCTCTCAGTCTCCCAGCTGATACACTGAGATCCCTCAGGAGCGCAGCCTTTACGCAGGAAACAGGAAGCCCCACAGAGGCCGTTTCCCAACACGGCCTGGGGGACCCCTGTCTGCGTGCCACGCCTGGAGCGGCTGTGTGGGTTCTGCATTTTTCTCTGAGATTAAATGGAATGAAATTTACATTTTTTTATTCCTCTGAAAGAAGGAAATGTTAATGAACTTTTCCCCTGTTCTGGAGTCTCACCCCATGATGTATGATGCAGGTTTGTTAGAAAGCATTAGGGCGAGTAATCCTTTTTAGAGAGCATTTTGGACACTTTAGCTTCATGCTTTATAGAACATACTCTCATATGTGTGAATAAAGCACATGTGAAGGTCAATTTTCTTTACATTTTGTATCAAAATTCTGTTTTAATAGAAAAATAAGCTTCTCTGATCATTCATGCGTCTGGACAAAAAGATATTCAGATGTTTTTTTATTTGGAGATATTTGGGGACACTTGAGGACAACTGGGTGCAGTTTTGGGAAAAATCATGTGGAATTCGAATGCCTGTTGATATCTTTACCAGATTTTGTATACAGTATTACATCAAGTTTGTGCTAAATTATAAAAACATAAGGCATTTTGTATTTTATCTTTTCTGTACATGCTCTGACATAAATTTGCTCTGTCTCAGATTTCTGAATGGGACAAGGGTCGTCTTTAATTAAAATCTTCAACCGTGTGTGTGCAGTAAATAGTTTTTGAAATATTAACACTTTTATAGGACTAGTACAAAATAGGTGGAAACTGCCTTCCAGGGGGGCAAAGTGGAAAGGGTTAAATGCAACAGTGGCTGTTCTCAATGTGTCGTTGGGATCATAACTGCAATGTGTTTGTTTATTTTCTTTTAAGAGTTTGCTCTAAGCATCCCCTAGTAGAGCAGGCTTTTGTAACAGACTAGCTGTGGCTTTGTTACTGCAGTGTTCAAAACTGTCCCCTGGTGGGGAGGGGGGGTCTAACGTGTGTAAACTGTGAAGAGCCCTGAGACAGGTAAAACAGAAGTCAGCCAGCGGTTGTCATGGACACGGTCATATTTGGTTTTCTGTTCTTTTGTTAAAACTCCACTTCACTTCCAGAATTTACATATGATATTTCAGAGAGGGTTTCAAGGCCACTTCTACTGAAATGGTATCCTGGAAAACTGGCATGCTGATGAACACTACCAGGATATGTCTCCCTCTCCCTCTCTCTCTCTCTCTCAGACGAGGATGCAGCTGCTAATGGTGTAAAATAATGAGGAAGGTTGATTTAAATGTGGAATCAGTTCTGCATTAACATTGTGTTAATGTTAAACTCGCTATGACTGTTGGATATTGCTGCATAAAACAGCACATACTGTACATGTGGTTAGCCATGTGTAACAGCGTCCAGCGCAGTGAAACATCTGTGAGCAGCTCAGCCATCTGCTCTCTGTAGCGTTCATGGAGTCTCCAGAGTCCACAGCTCCTGTAAAGCTTCCTGCTTTACTTTAGAAACCAAAACCAGGGTCAGCACACTCACCCTGTGACACTGGACCAAAACCTGGGTCAGCACACCCACCCTGTGACACTGGACCAAAACCAGGGTCAGCACACTCACCCTGTGACACTGGACCAAAACCAGGGTCAGCACACTCACCCTGTGACACTGGACCAAAACCAGGGTCAGCACACTCACCCTGTGGCACTGGACCAAAACCAGGGTCAGCACACTCACCCTGTGACACTGGACCAAAACCAGGGTCAGCACACTCCAGCACTCCAGCACACTGGAGATACGATGCACGTACATAACTGATAATGAATGAATCTACAGTGATACACGGTTACTCAGTGTGCGTGATCATGTTCATCATCGTGTGTCTCCAGGCCATCGGATGTCCTGACTGGGCACAAAGGACCGCATTCCCAGTGAAATCAGAGCTTCAGAGAAAGCATCTGGCAACCCCGGTACTCTAAGGAGGCCAGAACAGGCAGGTATCGGTGTTTACGGGGATGTGTGGGGTTCAGGTGGGGTTCAGGTGTTTATGGGGACAGGAGGGGTTCAGGTGTTCATGGGGACAGGTGGGGTTCAAGTGTTTATGGGGACAGGTGGGGTTCAGGTGTTTATGGGGACAGGTGGGGTTCAGGTGTTTATGGGGACAGGTGGGGTTCAGGTGTTTATGGGGACAGGTGGGGTTCAGGTGTTTATGGGGACAGGTGGGATACACTTCCAGCTCTGGGTATCTCTCCTGGCTCTCGGAAGGCCAGGGAGGGAACGCCGGGAAGGAGATACACGAGGTGCTGGAACACCGCCTTCTGCTCCAGACTCTCCAGCGTGTGTGTGTGTGTGTGTGTGTGTGTGTGTGTGTGTGTACCTCCACAGCGTGCTGCACAGAGTGTGTGTGTGTCTGTGTGTGTGTGTACCTCTCCAGCGTGCTGCACAGAGTGTGTGTGTGTGTGTGTGTGTGTGTGTGTACCTCCACAGCGTGCTGCACAGAGTGTGTGTGTGTGTGTGTGTGTGTGTGTACCTCCACAGCGTGCTGCACAGAGTGTGTGTGTGTCTGTGTGTGTGTGTACCTCTCCAGCGTGCTGCACAGAGTGTGTGTGTGTGTGTGTGTGTGTGTACCTCTCCAGCGTGCTGTACAGAGTGTGTGTGTGTGTGTGTGTACCTCCACAGCGTGCTGCACAGAGTGTGTGTGTGTGTGTGTGTGTGTGTGTGTACCTCCACAGCGTGCTGCACAGAGTGTGTGTGTGTCTGTGTGTGTGTGTACCTCTCCAGCGTGCTGCACAGAGTGTGTGTGTGTGTGTGTGTGTGTGTGTACCTCTCCAGCGTGCTGTACAGAGTGTGTGTGTGTGTGTGTACCTCCACAGCGTGCTGCACAGAGTGTGTGTGTGTGTGTGTGTGTGTGTACCTCCACAGCGTGCTGCACAGAGTGTGTGTGTGTGTGTGTGTGTGTGTACCTCCACAGCGTGCTGTACAGAGTGTGTGTGTGTGTGTGTGTGTGTGTGTACCTCCACAGCGTGCTGCACAGAGTGTGTGTGTGTGTGTGTGTGTGTGTACCTCCACAGCGTGCTGCACAGAGTGTGTGTGTGTCTGTGTGTGTGTGTACCTCTCCAGCGTGCTGCACAGAGTGTGTGTGTGTGTGTGTGTGTACCTCCACAGCGTGCTGTACAGAGTGTGTGCGTGTGTGTGTGTGTGTGTACCTCCACAGCGTGCTGCACAGAGTGTGTGTGTGTCTGTGTGTGTGTGTACCTCTCCAGCGTGCTGCACAGAGTGTGTGTGTGTGTGTGTGTGTGTGTACCTCCACAGCGTGCTGTACAGAGTGTGTGTGTGTGTGTGTGTGTGTGTGTACCTCCACAGCGTGCTGTACAGAGTGTGTGTGTGTGTGTGTGTGTACCTCTCCAGCGTGCTGTACAGAGTGTGTGTGTGTGTGTGTGTGTACCTCTCCAGTGTGCTGCACAGTGTGTGTGTGTGTGTGTGTACCTCCACAGCGTGCTGTACAGAGTGTGTGCGTGTGTGTGTACCTCCACAGTGTGCCGCAAAGAGTGTATGCGTGTGTGTGTACCAGAACAAGCTGCTACTCTGATTCTCCTTCCACCCCTTATTTTCTCTCTCCCTCTCCCTCTCCCTCTCCCTCTCCTTCTCTCTCTCTCTCTCTCTCTCCCTCTCTCTCTCTCTCTCTCTCTCTCTCCCTCTCCCTCTCACATTGCCTACCCTCTCTCTCCCTCTCTCTCTCTCCCTCTCTCTCTCTCTCTCTCTCTCTCTCTCTCTCCCTCTCCCTCTCACATTGCCTACCCTCTCTCTCCCTCTCTCCCTCTCTCAATAGTAAAGCTGCAGACTTTGGCAGACTGTGACCTACTGAAATAAGAAGCAGAGTAATGACTTGACACCGGCAGCTCTTACGAATGGGTTTCTGCTGAATTCATGCTTTATCCTGGGGGGGGGGAGGTGATGAAGTGGGGGGGGGGGTAACTCTAGTAGGTTTCCTCTTGGACAGATTTTCATCATCTTTTGTGCTGTTGTTTGGCCGTGTTGTTAGGAGTGTTGGCTCTTACAGAAGCCATAGATCATTTCCCTGCACGTCTCTCTGAGCAAAAACATCCGCTCCACGCCTCACACGGCTGTCATCACCCAGACCTCTCTCCCGGCTCGTGCCCGGCAGCGTCCTGCCCTCTCCCGGCTCCACGGAAACTCTCTCCCTCACACCTGAAGGATACACATGATGTCAGGCCGCCTCGCGTGCCCGACTGCTACAGCCACAGGAAAGAAAGAGAAAAGTTTAAAATGACTTCTTTGTTTTGTTTTATTGCACAATATTGTCAGTGTCATATGCCGTCTGGAGTAACCCTGCACTTCTGACAGTGAAGTGTGCGTATCCAAACATACTTTAAGGATTGGAAGCAAATCAAGCCTGAAATACAAAATGACATTATTCTACACAGTATTCTCACAAAATCTCTTTGATCAGGAGTAAACCCCTCCCATGATTCCCTTGGTCTGCCACACTGAACATTGTGAGTGCAGCATCCAGTGAGCTTCATCGACCCTCCAGAGGAAAATGAAAAAAGGTATGAGATGGGATCGCACCTTTTTAATGTGTTATGAGCTGATTTTCCGTGTGGATGGTTCTGCCATTGATTGGCTTGTAATGAGTTTGTTTGGGGAGTCGTTGGAGCTCCTGCTGGTCAGAGAGCGCCACCCTGAGAGCTCAGTAGAGATGCAGTGCGTTTGTCACACTTTTACTAACGAGCCAAACAAACAAACATCTTCAAAAAAGCATCTTCACTAAGCCCTCACTCCATTACGCTCAGACCAGCCCAGACCATAGCAGCTCCTCATCGTGCTTCCAACATGACCGATAAATGCTCTTTTTATAAATAACGGGGCAGGCACTAAGGGTCTGTGTGTCTGTGTGTCTGTGGTTTGGGTTTGGCTGTGGAACAGGAGGTCAGGCCGTACAACGATCCTCTTGTCTCACATTTTCACTGAAACACTGATGGTGAAAAATGGAGAAATGCCAATCATAGAATGCTGATCCTTTATTTTATTGCATCTTCTCTGGATCTCTCGCTCTCTCCATCTGTAGAGAGGTTAGGCACTGGCCTCTCATTCTCTGGATATCCTTGGAGAGTCAGAAAGGTGAATGTGAAGTAGCGGGGTGGCCTGTAGCGTAGTGGTTAAGGTACATGACTGTAGTGTAGTGGTTAAGGTACATGACTGTAGTGTAGTGGTTAAGGTACATGACTGTAGTGTAGTGGTTAAGGTACATGACCCTGTAGTGTAGTGGTTAAGGTACATGACTGTAGTGTAGTGGTTAAGGTACATGACTGTAGCGTAGTGGTTAAGGTACATGACTGTAGTGTAGTGGTTAAGGTACATGACCCTGTAGTGTAGTGGTTAAGGTACATGACTGTAATGTAGTGGTTAAGGTACATGACTGTAGTGTAGTGGTTAAGGTACATGACTGTAGCGTAGTGGTTAAGGTACATGACTGTAGTGTAGTGGTTAAGGTACATGACTGTAGTGTAGTGGTTAAGGTACATGACTGTAGTGTAGTGGTTAAGGTACATGACTGTAGCGTAGTGGTTAAGGTACATGACTGTAGCGTAGTGGTTAAGGTACATGACTGGGACACACAAGGTCTGTGGTTCTAATCCCGGTGTAGCCACAATAACATCTGCACAGCCGTTGGGCCCTTAAGCAAGGCCCTTAACCCAGCATTCCTCCAGGGGAGGATTGTCTACTGCTTAGTCTAATCAACTGTACATCACTCTGGATAAGAGCATCTGCCAAATGCCAATAATGTAATGTAATGTAATGTAATGCGTCTGATTGTAGTTTCAGTTTGTTTCTGCTAAAGGGGAGACGATACACCACCCTCCCGCTGACAGGGGGCCTGCTGCAGTCAGATTAACA
>NW_026890453.1:35000-37500 GCF_963514075.1 Conger conger
TCATTTTTGTACAGTGTGTGGGTTTAAATTACGATATGAGTGTTTTTTTTTGGTTGTTTTTCTGTCCATACCAGCGTAGGTATTTTGATCATATCGTTTTTATTCTGCTGTTACTCCAGTCTTAATTGGAGGGGTGTTGTGCTTCTGCCAGAAAGCGGGGAGAATATTTTCCACATTTATAAACAATGACTCACACAACTGAACTGAAATTTAATGTGAATCTACTTTGCTTCCAAGCAGCAAGGCTCCACAGACACAAACAATTTCATCAAATTTCATCATAAAATGTAATATATTGGGAGTGATAGATTTCTTGTGGTAAAAGGGCAACTCAATTAATGATGTAGTTGCTGCTAACAACCTAATCGTCTGCTAATTCCCTGATCTCCCTTGATATATTCACATCTATCTCCGCAAGACTAAGACTTGCTGAAGTGTTTTGCTCAGACTCTGTGATAAGCACTAGAGTGATGAGTGACATTAACTCCGGGATCTTTAATGCACACAGGTAGGCAGGCCTTGGTTAGATCACATGAATCCAGAGAGAATATTTATGCTAAAGGAATATAACTCATAATTATGCACTATTTCATGGTGCATATGACAAGATCTGAACACAGCATGATGCCAACACAGTTCTATTCAGGTGCTGTCCATCTCTATGCATTTCATTTTCATAGCTCTTGCTAACATGTAAAAGGTAAGCAGAAATCACAAATCAGAATTATACCACAAATACTGCTTATGTCTGTGCGAGCGTATGTGAGTAAGTGCAAGGGTGTGTGTGTGTTTGTTTGTGTGCATGTGTGTACATGTGAGTGTGTGTTTGTGTGTATGTGTGTACATGTGAGTGTGTGTTTGTGTGCATGTGTGTACATGTGAGTGTGTGTTTGTGTGCATGTGTGTACATGTGAGTGTGTGTTTGTGTGCATGTGTGTGCATGTGTGTACATGTGAGTGTGTGTTTGTGTGCATGTGTGTACATGTGAGTGTGTGTTTGTGTGAATGTGTGTACATGTGAGTGTGTGTTTGTGTGCATGTGTGTACATGTGAGTGTGTGTTTGTGTGCATGTGTGTGCATATGTGTACATGTGAGTGTGTGTTTGTGTGCATGTGTGTACATGTGAGTGTGTGTTTGTGTGAATGTGTGTACATGTGAGTGTGTGTTTGTGTGCATGTGTGTACATGTGAGTGTGTGTTTGTGTGCATGTGTGTACATGTGAGTGTGTGTTTGTGTGCATGTGTGTACATGTGAGTGTGTGTGTGTGTGTACATGTGAGTGTGTATGTTTGTTTGTATGAATGTGTGTACATGTGAGTGTGTGTGTGTGTGTGTACATGTGAGTGTGTGTGTTTGTTTGTATGAATGTGTGTACATGTGAGTGTGTGTTTGTGTGCATGTGTGTACATGTGAGTGTGTGTTTGTATGAATGTGTGTACATGTGAGTGTGTGTTTGTGTGCATGTGTGTACATGTGAGTGTGTGTTTGTATGAATGTGTGTACATGTGAGTGTGTGTTTGTGTGCATGTGTGTACATGTGAGTGTGTGTACATGTGAGTGTGTGTTTGTGTGCATGTGTGTACATGTGAGTGTGTGTGTTTGTGTGCATGTGTGTACATGTGAGTGTGTGTTTGTGTGCATGTGTGTACATGTGAGTGTGTGTTTGTGTGTGAGTGTGTTTGTGTACATGTGAGTGAGTGTGTGTGTGTGTGTGTGTGTGTGTGTGCATGTGAGTGTGTGGGTGTGTACATGTGAGTGTGTGTGTGTGTGTGTGTGTGTGTGTGTGCATGTGAGTGTGTGGGTGTGTACATGTGAGTGTGTGTGTGTGTGTGTGTGTGTGTGTGTGTGCATGTGAGTGTGTGGGTGTGTACATGTGAGTGTGTGTGTGTGTGTGTACATGTGAGTGAGTGTGTGTGTGTACATGTGAGTGTGTGTGTTTGTGTGTGTGTGTGTGTGTGTACATGCGCTTGTGTGTGCATTGGTGGTGGATGTAGTTGTAGTGAATTTCCCCTCATCACTGAGGTGCTGGCTGGTGAGAAAAGCACTGCAAGAAATTATTATTATTATTATTATTATTATTATTATTATTATTATGCTGCATGTGTGTGTGTGTGTGTGTGTGTGTGTGTGTGTTTTGTATGGTGAATGAATGTTTTCTGCTCTTCAAAGTGCTCAGAATTTAAATAAATTTTAATGAACTCCATTGAAAACCACAGAACAATTCTATCATTCTGCTAATAAGAAAGCGAGCTTCAGTGGACAGGTTAAACAGTGCGGCGCTAATGAGCTCCAGAACGGGTGCGGTTTCCCCCGTAAGAAGTTCATCTACAGAGATACAAAGTCCGCAGTGGGTTTTTTATCATGACTTGCAGCAAATAAGAAAAAAGGATTAAGAAGAATTGGTGTGACTTCCTAAGATACATACATATTCAAGGATTAGGCAGAGAATTAGCATCTACTGGTGCAGAACGCGCTGCGGAATTATAGGCCGGCTGGCTGAG
>NW_026890453.1:42500-47500 GCF_963514075.1 Conger conger
GCCGGATGGACAGTAACAGGGTGGAGGACAGGGCTGTTTAGCCGGATGTACAATAACAGGGTGGAGGGCAGGGCTGTTTAGCCGGATGGACAGTAACAGGGTGGAGGACAGGGCTGTTTAGCCGGATGTACAATAACAGGGTGGAGGACAGGGCTGTTTAGCCGGATGGACAGTAACAGGGTGGAGGACAGGGCTGTTTAGCCGGATGGGCAGTAACAGGGTGGAGGACAGGGCTGTTTAGCCGGATGGGCAGTAACAGGGTGGAGGACAGGGCTGTTTAGCCGGATGGACAGTAACAGGGTGGAGGACAGGACTGTTTAGCCGGATGTACAATAACGGGGTGGAGGACAGGGCTGTTTAGCCGGATGGGCAGTAACAGGGTGGAGGACAGGGCTGTTTAGCCGGATGTACAATAACAGGGTGGAGGACAGGGCTGTTTAGCCGGATGTACAATAACAGGGTGGAGGACAGGGCTGTTTAGCCGGATGGACAATAACAGGGTGGAGGACAGGGCTGTTTAGCCACTGACTCCAGGTTGAATCCCCAGGCTGCGGCTCTTCTGTTCCACGGCTGACTGGGATTCACCTGACCTCTGAGGGAAACATTTCCTCTCCTGCAGCACTGAGGAGGACAGAGCAGCCGGCGTGCACAGCCTCCCCATGGTGCTGTTCATCAAAACAACTGTGAGAGAGAGAGGGAGAGGGAGAGAAGAGAGAGGGACAGGAGGGAGTGAGGGAGAGAGGGAGAGGGAGAGAGAGACAGGAGAGAGAGAGAGAGAGAGAGAGAGAGAGATGGGAGATAAACAGGATGTTTGGGGCTACGGTGGGAGTGGTGGGGTCACCTGTAGGGCTGCCAGGAGGGGGTCAGCCATAGGTAACTTCCTCTACCTGGGAGGCAAACGTTTCTTAAAAAAACGGATCATTTGCTAAGTTTCTGTTTACTTTTGGTGTGTGTGTATGTGTGTGTGCATACGCACATGTGTGCGTCTGCGTGTGTGTGTGTGCATGTGTGTGTGCGTGTCTGTGTGTATGTATGAGTAAAAAGGCTTTCAAAATTCAAAATGCTTCATTTGCATGAAATACATTTGTAAATGCCAAAGCGTACATTCTGAGATGCACTAGAACAGAATGCAGATTGATCAGAATAATGAATATACCTAACTGTTGGTAACAGAAAGAATAACAACCACTATTTTCAGCAGAAATTATAATGTTATATTGTTATTAATAACAATAACATGAAGAATAACAATACCAAATCCCTCTCCTCTCTCTTTCTCTCTCTCAAGATGCTGTTCAGCCAATTTCTTTCTCGCTCTCACACACACGCTCACACACTGACACACTCTCTCTCACACACACATACACACATGCTCACACTCATGCAGACTCACACTCACACACAGACACATTCTCTCTCTCGTACACTCTTGTTTTCTCTAAATTCAAATTGACAAAAGCAGTGCAGTGAATACTCTCTGTCCAGTTCAGTCCTCATGTCTCCCGCGACTCTGACCCTCTCCATGATACCAGGGAAACTCAATTACCCCCTACAGGCAGCTTGTGCCTCTTTCAGGAGAGATTGATGTCTGGGCTGAGACCGGGCCCAGCTGTCTGTGTCCAGCGCCGGGACCCAGAGCTCAGGATCCTGTTCGGTCCATTCATCTGGCGCCCCCCACCACATCAGAGCTATAAATAAGGCAGAATCTGCTCTGCCTCAAATGGGTCGCAAATTAGAGTACGAAAAGCGATTAAAGGCTAACTGGGTCGGATGCTCCCTAATAAGAACACTTAGTGTCTGGGCCCCTCAGTATCTGCATGCGCTGTCTGGCTGTCACTTACTGTGATGGACCGACAGCACACGCCATAAACCGCCATCTGGGCATTCCCGCACCCAGGACATATTTCACATTTTCTCATTGTCCTTATTAAAGAAAAAAACACTACTGATTAGCTTATGGTGAATTATCTCTGATGAATGTATGGTTTTATCATTTTGGATTTGCAAGTGTTTGTCAGCATAGTGCGGTTAATTGGACCCTCTTTCACTGTCCTGCAACAAAAGCAGGGTCCATGTGTCCCATCTCTGTTTTGACGGGTTTCTGACTATCGTTATCTGATTATCTCTGAATTATTGGTCCTTGCAGTGACAGTAACAATGTATTTTTGATTCAATTTAATGGAAAAAAGATATTGAATGATAAATGGACAGTAGGATGGTAGATGTATTGTTGAATTCCTCAGCTGTGATGGTGAGTGGGATATGGTGTTCAGTGCTGATGACCTCACAGGCAGTGGCCCTGATGGTGTGTGGGATATGGTGTTCAGTGCTGATGACCTCACAGGCAGTGGCCCTGATGGTGTGTGGGATATGGTGTTCAGTGGCCCTGATGGTGTGTGGGATATGGTGTTCAGTGGCCCTGATGGTGTGTGGGATATGGTGTTCAGTGGCCCTGATGGTGTGTGGGATATGGTGTTCAGTGGCCCTGATGGTGTGTGGGATATGGTGTTCAGTGGCCCTGATGGTGTGTGGGATATGGTGCTCAGTGGCCCTGATGGTGTGTGGGATATGGTGTTCAGTGGCCCTGATGGTGTGTGGGATATGGTGTTCAGTGGCCCTGATGGTGTGTGGGATATGGTGTTCAGTGGCCCTGATGGTGTGTGGGATATGGTGTTCAGTGGCCCTGATGGTGTGTGGGATATGGTGTTCAGTGGCCCTGATGGTGTGTGGGATATGGTGTTCAGTGGCCCTGATGGTGTGTGGGACATGGTGTTCAGTGGCCCTGATGGTGTGTGGGACACAATCTGCAGAAAGCAGATTAAGATGCAGGGTCATCCAGAGCAGGCCTGGTGGAGCTACAGCTGCTGTCGCCTCCAGAGATGAATCCTTTCAATTACCAGCCAGACCCCAAACAATCATTTAGAGACCACAATCATTCCTCAATACAATTTATGAATAGGCATCTGAAACTTCCATCCATCCATCCATCCATTATCTGAACCCGCTTATCCTGAACAGGGTCGCAGGGGGGCTGGAGCCTATCCCAGCATACATTGGGCGAAAGGCAGGAATACACCCTGGACAGGTCGCCAGTCCATCGCAGGGCACACACACCATACACTCATACACTCATACCCATGGGCAATTTAGACTCTCCAATCAGCCTAACCTGCATGTCTTTGGACTGTGGGAGGAAACCGGAGTACCCGGAGGAAACCCACGCAGACACAGGGAGAACATGCAGGTTCCACACAGAGAGGCCCCGGCTGACGGGGATTCGAACCCAGGACCTCCTTGCTGTGAGGCGGCAGTGCTACCCACTGCACCATCCGCTACAGCGGGTTTGTCCAGGTGCCAGATGCACACACCTGGCAGGTCTCATCCTTTGTGCTCAAACACCAGGAGGGAGGGGGGGGTAGGGGCTCTGCAGGCGGATTCACCTAATCGAGTGTCAACGAGGGCTTTTAGGGTTGAACAAGCCAGGATGTGAAAGAGATAGAACACAAATGTCTCTTTCTAGAGAGGAAACATTTTTTGCACCTGCCCTAGCTCAGCCCAATACAGCGTGCGAAGAGGAGGGTCTGCCGAGCTCATGCATTCACTACTTTAATGCTAATGCTAATGCTAATGCACACTCACAGACTCTCACTCTCACTCTCAAACACAAACACACTTCTGAGAGAGCAGTAGCAGCCTGTGTGGTCACTCCAGCCCTGACCTGAGGGTGAATGAGCTGAGAGAGGGTTAGGGTGTGTTAGGGTTAGGGTGTGTGTGAGGGTTAGGGTGTGTGTGAGAGTTAGGGTGTGTGTGAGAGTTAGGGTGTGTGTGAGGGTTAGGGTGTGTGTGAGGATTAGGGTGTGTGTTAGGGTTAGGGTGTGTGTGAGAGTTAGGGTGTGTGTGAGAGTTAGGGTGTGTTTGAGGGTTAGGGTGTGTGTGAGGATTAGGGTGTGTGTTAGGGTTAGGGTGTGTGTGAGAGTTAGGGTGTGTGTGAGGATTAGGGTGTGTGTTAGGGTTAGGGTGTGTGTGAGAGTTAGGGTGTGTGTGAGAGTTAGGGTGTGTTTGAGGGTTAGGGTGTGTGTGAGGATTAGGGTGTGTGTTAGGGTTAGGGTGTGTGTGAGAGTTAGGGTGTGTGTGAGGGTTAGGGTGTGTTAGGGTTAGGGTGTGTGTGAAAGTTAGGGTGTGTTAGGGTTAGGGTGTGTGTGAGAGTTAGGGTGTGTGTGAGGGTTAGGGTGTGTGTGAGGATTAGGGTGTGTGTTAGGGTTAGGGTGTGTGTGAGAGTTAGGGTGTGTGTTAGGGTTAGGGTGTGTGTGAGGGTTAGGGTGTGTGTGAGAGTTAGGGTGTGTTAGGGTTAGGGTGTGTGTGAGAGTTAGGGTGTGTGTGAGGGTTAGGGTGTGTTAGGGTTAGGGTGTGTGTCAAAGTTAGGGTGTGTGTGAGGATTAGGGTGTGTTAGGGTTAGGGTGTGTGTGAGAGTTAGGGTGTGTGTGAGGGTTAGGGTGTGTTAGGGTTAGGGTGTGTGTGAGAGTTAGGGTGTGTGTGAGGGTTAGGGTGTGTGTGAGGGTTAGGGTGTGTGTGAGAGTTAGGGTGTGTGTGAGGGTTAGGGTGTGTGTGAGAGTTAGGGTGTGTGTGAGGGTTAGGGTGTGTGTGAGGGTTAGGGTGTGTGTGAGAGTTAGGGTGTGTGTGAGAGTTAGGGTGTGTGTGAGGGTTAGGGTGTGTGTGAAAGTTAGGGTGTGTGTGAGGGTTAGGGTGTGTGTGAGAGTTAGGGTGTGTGTGTGCATCAGAGACGAGGGCAGAGTTTTACTGTAAATACTTTATTCTGAATGAAGCACTGGGGTGGGCCCCACTGGGGGGGGGGGGGGGGGGGCAGGATTACAAACACAGAGCACACTGAGAGGATCTGTGACAGGATACAGAGAGCTAACACAGCCCCCCCCGCCCCCCAGGGAAAATACCAGATGTGTTTGATTAACCAGCAAGAGTCACAGACATGTCATGTGCTGCAC
>NW_026890453.1:50000-52500 GCF_963514075.1 Conger conger
CAGTCCACACGCACATTCATAAAGGGGAGTTTTACAGCCACAGAAATGGCTGCTGAATGGGTATGTGCTGGAATTAAATACCATTCCTTTTGTTGCAAAATCAAACAGAAGCAGAGGGACTGAGCACAAAAACTACACTTTCCTTTATTACAATTATAATGACAACACTCCACTAGGAGAGTGACAGGCTCTTGACAAGAGAGGGCTCAAACATATAATCTTAAAGAAAAATAAACCAATTTTCGCTTCTTGCCACAATATTCAGCACACTGTCCAGCTTCCGGGGAGTCATGAAAGGACAAATCCAGCAGGAGTTTAAGACAATCTCAGATAATATCTCTGTTTACAGATTTTATTAGAACGGGCTCAACTTCATCTGGAAATAAAATGGGGTGGTTCAGAAGGTGAGCTGCCTTAACCCGAACCCTACCCCTAACCCTACTAACCCTAACCCTAACCCCTAACCCTACTAACCCCTAACCCAAACCCTAACCCTAACCCTTAACCCTAACCCTAACCCCTAACCCTAACCCTAACCCTAACCCCTAACCCCTAACCCTACTAACCCCTAACCCTAACCCTAACCCTAACCCTTAACCCCCACCCCCACCCTGACCCCAACCCCAACCCCCACCCTAACCCTAACCCTACCCCTGAGCCCAACCCCCACCCCCACCCTAACCCTAACCCCACTCCCACTCCGACCCCTGACCCGAACCCTGCACCCACTCCCACCCCCCCACCCCACGCCACTGGAGTCGGAGTAGCGGAGGAAATCTTCTACCCGACCAGACACCCCCGAACAACGCGGAAGGTCCAGGAATGGACCATCAGAACCAGCAAACCGAACATAATCCTAGGGGACTCCAACCTCTCCAGGATCCAGTCCCACTCCAGGGGAGACCTACAAATTGACAGCTACCCCGGAGCAACATTTTATCATATCGCAGGACTCCTGGAGAAAACCCAAGTGAATCCCAGAGTACAGAGAGTCATCCTGTCCACTGGGATTAACAACAAGGACCAGCACCCTAAAAAAACAGCAATAAAACAGCTGCAGACCATGCTGAGGATGACAAAAAACACCTTCCCGGCAGCAGAAATTTGGATCCCGTTAATTAATTATTCCCAAAACCTGGAACCCCGCCAGAAATCCAATTTGGAGGAGATCAATAATCACATTCTCCGAAACATGGCACATGTTCCCAAGCTTCCGGAGGAGGACTTCCGCACTACACGGGACGACATCCACTGGACAGAGAGAACAGCTGGCAAGATGTTGGAACACTGGCTAAAACATTTAAACTGAGAATCCCCACAAACCCAAACACAAACAGGGAGGGGAATAAGAACATTATACTGCTGGCACAAAACTTTTCACCCACACCAAATCAAATTAGTTTACTGGACAAAGGCCTATCATTCGTACCGACGGCAAACATTAGAAAAAAACAAAAAGAAACCCTCAGAGGAGAAGCTCAGGAGTTTCACAGAAAGCTGAAACTAGCTGTCTTTTTTGAGGGATCAGAAAACACAAACAGAACACCCTTTATGGCCCGATCCAACTGGGAACCCAGGGAGAGCCAAATCCCGGGTACAATCACACAACTCATAAAAGACAACAACACCCTGATCAAAGCACTTAACCCCCAAACCCATAAAGACAAAAACAACCTCAGCAGAGGAGAGAGCCAAGCATTACATCAGCTGGCAAACAATAAACAAATTGTCATCAAACCAGCTGACAAGGGGAGTGCCATAGTAATCATGGACAGAACACAGTACATCCAAGAAGCACACAGACAATTAAACAACACTACACACTATAAAAAATTAATTCGACCCATATATCTAGACACAGCACAAGAAATATATGACATTATACAGACACTATTAGAAAACAATTACATCACAAAAAAACAAAGTTTTTACCTAAGGGGGGAGGAAAATCCTAGACCAAGGGTTTTTTACCTCCTCCCCAAAATACACAAACAGCCTCAGTCCTGGAGTGTACCATATGAGATCCCGGCAGGGAGACCTATTGTTTCAGACTGCAACAGCGAATCCTACAGGATCGCAGAATACATAGACCATTTCCTCACTCCACTGTCAACTAAACACAACAGCTACATAAAAGACACATACGACTTCATACGCATAGTTAAAAACACTAAAATAACACAGGACACCATTTTATTCACAATTGACATAGATAGTCTCTACACAAACATAAACACTGCAGCAGGGCTAACAGCTGTAAAACTCTGGATGGAGAAATACCCGGACGACAGCCGCCCAGATACATCTCTCCTACAACTGTTAGAAATAAACCTGACAAAAAATGATTTTGAATTCAACAAAGAATTCTTTTTACAAATCAGCGGCACAGCGATGGGTAAGAAATTTGCACCGGCCTACGCTAACATTTACATGGCACACTGGGAGGAGACTGTTTTTCCAAAATGCCCCAAATTACCCACCAATTATTTTAGATACTTAG
>NW_026890454.1:0-15599 GCF_963514075.1 Conger conger
CTGTAAGCCGGTCTGCCACCAACAATCATTCTACAGTCAAAGTCAGTTGGATCACATTTCTTCTCATTTGGTTTGAACAACAGCTGAACCTCTTGACCGTGTGTGTGATTTTTCTGCATTGCGTTGCTGCCACATGATTGGCTGATTGCATACTTGCATTAACAAGCTGGTTGTCACTGACTGTATATATAAATTATAGATGTATATTAATATATATATAATGTCTAAATATATGAACTCGCAGCTTGCTCTGCCCTCCTACTGCTTCTCTGATGAGTATTTCAGCAGATTTACCGGATACGATGTCGTCTGACGTCTGGAAGTTAAAAGAATGGCGGTCCTCCTCCAGACCAGAGTGAGTGTGCAGTGGCAGGGCTGCGGAGATCCCCCTGAGAGGAGAGGAGAGGAGAGGAGAGGAAAGGGGAGGAGAGAGAGGAGAGGAGAGGAGAGAGAGGAGAGGAGAGGAGAGAGGAGAGGGGAGGAGAGGGGAGGAGAGGAGAGGAGAGGAGAGAGAGGAGAGGAGAGGAGAGAGGAGAGGAGAGAGGAGAGGGGAGGAGAGGAGAGAGAGGAGAGAGAGGAGAGGAGAGGAGGGGAGAGAGGAGAGGAGGAGAGGGGAGGAGAGGAGAGGGGAGGAGAGGAGAGGAGGGGAGGGGAGAGAGGAGAGGAGAGGAGAGGAGAGGGGAGGAGAGGAGAGGAGAGGAGGGGAGGGGAGAGAGGAGAGGAGAGGAGAGGGGAGGAGAGGAGGGGAGAGAGGAGAGGGGAGGAGGGGAGAGAGGGGAGAGAGGAGAGGAGAGGAGAGGGGAGGAGAGAGAGGAGAGGAGGGGAGAGAGGAGAGGAAGGGAGAGAGGAGAGGAGAGGGGAGGAGAGGAGGGGAGAGAGGAGAGGAGGGGAGAGGAGAGGGGAGGAGAGGAGAGGAGAGGAGAGGAGGGGAGAGAGGAGAGGAGGGGAGAGGAGAGGGGAGGAGAGGAGAGGGGAGGGGAGGAGAGGGGAGGAGAGGGGAGGGGAGGAGAGGAGAGGAGAGGAGGGAGAGGAGAGAGAGGAGAGGAGAGGAGGGGAGGGGAGAGAGGAGAGGAGAGGGGAGGAGAGGAGGGGAGAGAGGAGAGGAGAGAGAGGAGAGGAGAGAGGAGGGGAGAGGAGAGGAGAGAGAGGAGAGGGGAGGAGAGAGAGGAAGTGAGGAGAGGAGAAGGGAGGAGAGAGAGGAAAGGAGGGGAGGAGAGGAGAGGAAGGGAGAGAGGAGAGGAAGAGAGAGGAGAGGAGGAGAGGGGAGGGGAGAGGAGGAGAGGAGAGGAGGGGAGAGGAGATGGGGAGAGGAGGAGAGGGGAGGAGAGGGGAGGAGAGGAGAGAGAGGAGAGGAGAGGAGAGGGGAGGAGAGGAGGGGAGAGAGGAGAGGAGAGAGAGGAGAGGAGAGAGGAGGGGAGAGGAGAGGAGAGAGAGGAGAGGGGAGGAGAGAGAGGAGGTGAGGAGAGGGGAGGAGAGGAGAGAGAGGAGAGAGAGGAGAGGAGGGGAGGGGAGAGAGGAGAGGAGAGGAGAGGGGAGGAGAGGAGGGGAGAGAGGAGAGGAGAGGAGGGGAGAGAGGAGAGGAGGAGAGGGGAGAGGAGGAGAGGAGAGGGGAGGAGAGGAGAGGAGAGGAGGGGAGGGGAGAGAGGAGAGGAGAGGAGAGGGGAGGAGAGGAGAGGAGAGGAGGGGAGGGGAGAGAGGAGAGGAGAGGGGAGGAGAGGAGAGGAGGGGAGAGAGGAGAGGAGGAGAGGGGAGGGGAGAGGAGGAGAGGAGAGGGGAGGAGAGGAGAGGGGGAGAGAGGAGAGGAGAGGAGAGGGGAGGAGAGGAGAGGAGAGGAGGGGAGGGGAGAGAGGAGAGGAGAGGGGAGGAGAGGAGAGGAGGGGAGAGAGGAGAGGAGGAGAGGGGAGGGGAGAGGAGGAGAGGAGAGGAGGGGAGGAGGGGAGAGAGGGGAGAGAGGAGAGAGAGGAGAGGAGAGGAGAGGGGAGGAGAGAGAGGAGAGGAGGGGAGAGAGGAGAGGAAGGGAGAGAGGAGAGGAGAGGGGAGGAGAGGAGGGGAGAGAGGAGGGGAGGGGAGAGGAGAGGGGAGGAGAGGAGAGGAGAGGAGGGGAGAGAGGAGGGGAGAGGAGAGGGGAGGGGAGGGGAGGAGAGGAGAGGGGAGGGGAGGAGAGGAGAGGGGAGGAGGGAGAGGAGAGAGAGGAGAGGAGAGGAGGGGAGGGGAGGGGAGAGAGGAGAGGAGAGGGGAGGAGAGGAGGGGAGAGAGGAGAGGAGAGAGAGGAGAGGAGAGAGGAGGGGAGAGGAGAGGAGAGAGGAGAGGGGAGGAGAGAGAGGAAGTGAGGAGAGGAGAAGGGAGGAGAGAGAGGAAAGGAGGGGAGAGAGGAGAGAGGGGAGGAGAGGAGAGGAAGGGAGAGAGGAGAGGAAGGGAGAGGAGAGGAGGAGAGGGGAGGGGAGAGAGGAGAGGAGAGGGGAGGAGAGGAGAGGAGGGGAGAGAGGAGAGGAGGAGAGGGGAGGGGAGAGGAGGAGAGGAGAGGGGAGGAGAGGAGAGGGGGAGAGAGGAGAGGAGAGGGGAGGAGAGGAGAGGAGAGGAGGGGAGAGAGGAGAGGAGAGGGGAGGAGAGGAGAGGAGGGGAGAGAGGAGAGGAGGAGAGGGGAGGGGAGAGGAGGAGAGGAGAGGAGGGGAGGAGGGGAGAGAGGGGAGAGAGGAGAGAGAGGAGAGGAGAGGAGAGGAGAGGGGAGGAGAGAGAGGAGAGGAGGGGAGAGAGGAGAGGAAGGGAGAGAGGAGAGGAGAGGGGAGGAGAGGAGGGGAGAGAGGAGGGGAGGGGAGAGGAGAGGGGAGGAGAGGAGAGGAGAGGAGGGGAGAGAGGAGGGGAGAGGAGAGGGGAGGGGAGGAGAGGAGAGGGGAGGGGAGGAGAGGAGAGGGGAGGAGAGGAGGGAGAGGAGAGAGAGGAGAGGAGAGGAGGGGAGGGGAGGGGAGAGAGGAGAGGAGAGGGGAGGAGAGGAGGGGAGAGAGGAGAGGAGAGAGAGGAGAGGAGAGAGGAGGGGAGAGGAGAGGAGAGAGAGGAGAGGGGAGGAGAGAGAGGAAGTGAGGAGAGGAGAAGGGAGGAGAGAGAGGAAAGGAGGGGAGAGAGGAGAGAGGGGAGGAGAGGAGAGGAAGGGAGAGAGGAGAGGAAGGGAGAGGAGAGGAGGAGAGGGGAGGGGAGAGGAGGAGAGGAGGGGAGAGGAGATGAGGAGAGGGGAGAGGAGGAGAGGGGAGGAGAGGAGAGAGAGGAGAGGAGAGGGGAGGAGAGGAGGGGAGAGAGGAGAGGAGAGAGAGGAGAGGAGAGAGGAGGGGAGAGGAGAGGAGAGAGAGGAGAGGGGAGGAGAGAGAGGAGGTGAGGAGAGGGGAGGAGAGGGGAGGAGAGGAGAGAGAGGAGAGAGAGGAGAGGAGGGGAGGGGAGGGGAGAGAGGAGAGGAGAGGAGAGGGGAGGAGAGGAGGGGAGAGAGGAGAGGAGAGAGAGGAGAGGAGAGAGGAGGGGAGAGGAGAGGAGAGAGAGGAGAGGGGAGGAGAGAGAGGAGGTGAGGAGAGGAGAAGGGAGGAGAGAGAGGAAAGGAGGGGAGAGAGGAGAGAGGGGAGGAGAGGAGAGGAAGGGAGAGAGGAGAGGAAGGGAGAGAGGAGAGGAGAGAGAGAGAGGAGAGAGAGGAGAGGAGGGGAGAGCGGAGAGGAGAGGGGAGGAGAGAGAGGAGAGGAGAGGAGGGGAGAGCGGAGAGGAGAGGAGAGAGGAAGGAGAGAGGAGAGGAGAGAGGAGGAGAGGAGAGGAAGCGCTCAGGGCCTCTGTGAGAGGAGAGGAGAGGAGAGAGAGAGAGGAGAGAGAGGAGAGGAGGGGAGAGCGGAGAGGAGAGGAGAGGAGGGGAGAGCGGAGAGGAGAGGAGAGGAGAGAGGAAAGGAGGGGAGAGAGGAGAGGAGAGGAGAGAGGAAGGGAGAGAGGAGAGGAGAGAGGAGGAGAGGAGAGGAAGCGCTCAGGGCCTCTGTGAGAGGAGAGGAGAGGAGAGAAAGCGCTCAGGGAAACCGCTGTAACAGTGGCGCACGCAGCACTCAAGTCATTTTCATCTCCTGATTATAGAGCCGTAATGGCCTCCCGGCTCCATCCAAACTCGTAAATTTCAGACCGCGCGCTTTTTATGATTAAAGTGTGTTCTAGAAGCTTTCGCTGCTACGCCGAGTGATACAGTAGCCTGGTGGCTGATGGGAAATATCTGGAGCGTGGGGGCGTTCGTGCCCCGCACTGCATGCGAGACTTTGGCTTTGTCGGTTCTGTTGGTGCTGCTTCATTTCAAGGACTAAACAACTGTCCCTTGTTCCACTCTGGATAATGTATGGCTTAATTGAACTCAATTAACCCGGCGTTAATGAACGTTACCCTTCAACAGTTCCCCGTGTAATACCCTCCACGCCGAAGTGGCAAATGACGTGCTTACGGAAAATTAATTACATCATCAATCAGTATTTATCTGGCAATCGCACAAAAAATAATAACGATAATAGATGTCATATAGCCTTCGTGGGATGATACAGTCAATTTCCCTCCCACGTGTGAAGTTATACGTTTACTTTAATTCATTTCAGAGGGAACAGGGTGCAGCATTTGATATTAAAGTCGGAAAATTAACTTAGTGCGGTTACTGTACCTAGAAACAAACGGGAACAAACACACAACAGGACTCCACTGAAGTCCCAAGTGGTTTTGGCTTTGGCTGAGAAAATTGAGAAAGTTGAGTAGGAGTTTACTAGGGGCTCAAAACAATAGTGCAGCAGCCATTTTGATTGGTTGAAAAGGAAAACGAGGATTTTCCGCTAGTTACGTTTGAGTGCCACTGTTGGGCCTGAAAGGGTTAATTAATTTCAGCGGGACAATTTACAGTATTTAATGTCAAGGTCAGAAAATTAACTCGGTCCAGTTAGCTGGAAGCAAAACGAAGAAGGAAACACAACAGCGGACAACATTAAAGGCTTTCCGTAACGAATGCAAATCCAAGCGCGGTTACAGACTGCAGTGTTTACACTACAGTGTGCGTGTCTAATTCCCGGCCGGTGTGAAAGTGTGAAGTCGTGTCGCCTCTCTGTAACGCCTCTCTCCCCTTCCCCCCTCCAGTGCGGCTGAGGAGAGACCGCCTGTCCCTGATCGAGGAGTGCTTCGCCGCCTGCCCCACGGCCTACAGGCAGTCCACCGTCCTGCTGGGCCTGGCGGGTCTGCTCCGCGTGGCAGGTAACGTGTGGCGTGTGAATATCCATCCGCCGCGCTGCTGCTCCCTCCGACACACTGACACATTTACCCGCCCCGCCCCGCCCCGACCCCCGCGGACAAGTCTGGCCCCCCGACCGGTGACCCCGAAAGAGTCTGACATCTGTGGGGGGAGGGGGGGGGAGAAAAGAGAGAAAGCGAGAGGAATTTGTTTTGGAGAGAGAGAGAGAGATAGAGATATAGAGAGAGAGAGACACAGACACAGACACAGACTCAGTCAGAGAGAGAGCGAGAGACGCAGACAGAGACGCAGAGAGAGAAAGAGAGAGAAAGAGAGAGAAAGAGAGAGAGAGAGAGAGAGAGAGAGAGAGAGAGAGAGAGAGGGAGAGACAGACACAGACTCAGTCAGAGAGAGAGAGAGAGAGAGCAAGAGACGCAGACACAGAGAGAGAGGGAGAGGGAGGGAGAGAGAGAGAGAGAGAGTAAGAGAGAGAGAGGGAGAGAGAGAGCGAGAGACGGAGAGAGAGAGAGAGAGAGAGAAAGAGAGAGAGAGAGAGACACAGACACAGACTCAGTCAGAGAGAGAGCGAGAGACGCAGACAGAGACGCAGAGAGAGAAAGAGAAAGAGAGAGAGAGAGAGAGAGAGAGAGAGAGAGAGATATAGAGAGAGAGAGACACAGACACAGACTCAGTCAGAGAGAGAGCGAGAGACGCAGACAGAGACGCAGAGAGAGAGAGAGAGAGAGAGAGAGAGACACAGACTCAGTCAGAGAGAGAGAGAGAGAGAGAGAGAGAGAGAGAGAGAGAGAGGGAGGGAGGGAATTCTCCATGCTGCCGGCTGCCTGCTCGCTCGGTCTGTAGGGCCTTCCCTTGCACCATGCGGCCAATCAGGCGTCACGGGCGGGTGCCACGGCAACACAGAGCAGAGCAGGGAGAAGCCGCAATCCCACGCTCCACCTGTGGGGGCAGCGTTGCACATTTACGGTTCTCCTATAGCAGGGCTGGACAGTTCCTGTCCTGGAGGGCCAGTGTGTATGCAGGCTTTGGTTTCCACCAGTTGCTGTACACGCCAGCACTGGTTCTCTTGGAGATTAGATTCCAGTAAATAGTTTCATATTGGTACACAAGATTAGTCTTCAGCTGTCATTCATGCACTTATGAAGGAAATAGTACCTAACATGTCAGTTGGGGTAAATGTGCTAATTAAGTAATTAAGATCAGAAATTGGCGTGAAAACCAGGGGCAGATAAGACCCTCACCTGTCCTATACTCTGTTGGGTGTGTGATGGGAAATATCTGTGGCCGTTCAACACCCAACCCTCATCCATTACCAGTAGAAGCTCTGGGCTTGATACGGTGCTCAATACTGTCTGGTTTTCACGTAAACTAAGCAGTAGATTCGCTTTAGTGGGAGGAAAATGGCGAGTATTGTTGGGCTGAACGGCCTGTTCACGTAATTATGTTTATGTTATATTTGCGTCATGTCATGTTACGTTGAATACAACGCTGATCCGGGATTAGCGCTCCCCAGCTAAAGCAAAAGGTTCTCACAACGTTGCTGCCATGTAAGGGCAATGTTATAACATTCGCAGAACATTCCAGTAACGTAATGAGAACACTTTGCGTCCGCTACCTTTCCGTGGCTTCCGCGGCCGCCCGTTGGCAGGTGGAGGGGGGATTAGCCGCGCTCAGCCCTCCCGGATCTGAACCCCCCCGAAGGCCCCCAAGCGGGCCCTTTCCCTGCCAGAACGAAAGATCGGCAAACACGGGGCGGCTCCCCGATTCCGCAGGGTTCCCGGAAGCCTCCTCCGAAAAATCCCGGGGATTGTGTCCGCTGGCTTTGTTGTTTGTTTATCTCCTCCTGTCAGAGAGAGGCTAAGTGAGATGGCAGCCAAAGTCAAACTGAAGCCCCAATATCCTCACGCGTCACAGATATTTATACAACCAGATAACAATCTATGAAGGTTGCCTGCCTCTGTTGTATCGTATGTGTTTCCACGCCGGATAAAATGCATTAATGTACGTGCGGATGGTTATAAAGATCGTACTTTTCCACGCAACGTGCGCGTTTTATAAACCGTTATCAGACTTTCCCTGCTGCCTGTGATACGTATCAATTTTCTTAGCCGTTTCCCAGACAGAAAGTATGTTACATTTCAAGCCTATTTTGAGCCTATTTTGCTTAAGTTAGCGAAGCGTGCTTTCCGCATGAAAGCTAATATGATCCGTCTCTCCGGTGGCTTTAGCCATTAGCCTGGAAGCCAATTTATTATTACTGTAAATGGCAGTGTTTGCCCAGAGTGGTTGAGCATTATGATTTCCTTAACCGCTGCGGTTCTTTCTCCCGGTGAGAGAGACCACTCTCCAACAAAGAAATATGAAGTAAAAGATTCATTACGGCAGCAACGAGCCAACAGGGCTCCGAGCTACGAATGCTAAGCCGCCATTTTGTTTTTCTTTCGAATTCCCAGGTGACGATGAACCCAAAAGGAAGGGCCAGGTGTTGACCCTCCTTGCAGAACAGGCTCTCCAGCGCCATGACTACAAGGCCTCCTACATCCACTGCCAGGACCTTATGGCCACAGGTACAGAACTGCATTTTGGGATTATTACTGTCCAGCAGGTTTGGATTCCTGGTGTTGCAGGTATCGCTCTGATCATTTTGAGAATGATAGCTGTGCTGCTCGTTTCTCCTTCTACACCAATGGCTGGTCAGAAGCTCAACAGTGTGTGATATGTTAAAGATAGACTTGTTATATTAGAACTTTTTTTCATATGTTGAATGATTCATTGACATAATGTCTAGATGTGCGGTATTGGACAGGTGTTCTTTTGTAATTTTCTGTTCATATATACGTCTTTGGTGTGGTTTCGTCAGACCCAACAGAAGTCGATGGAAATTTGAGTTATGCTGAAGAGCCTAACATTGCAACACTGTTACAAATGTCTTGATTACACGTTGAGCAAATTCCCTCCATTACGGGAGCGGGGCTGTAAGATGGTTTCCCGATGAGGATTCCTCTGTGGGTCGGGCTTTGTACCGCGGAGATAACGGGGGAGAATGTGTGTATGTGTGTGTGTGTGTGTGTGTGTGTGCGTGTGCGTGACTCTCTGATCATAGGCGTAATTGGCCTCCGCGGATGATTTCAAGTCGCTTTGAATACGTCTTGCGCGCTCCCCGGTCTAATTGCTATCAGCCTGCATTTACGGCAGCGTCTGAGGGACAGATAGCGGCTAACGGAAGAAACCGGTGGTGGTGGTGGTGGTGGGGGGGGTGTGTGACTGGTGTATGACAGCGTGATAAATGGGTTGTACCACAAACAGATGGGTGTGGGGGGATACGCAGTCGTCTGTCTGCAGCAGCGTCCAGCACTACGCCAGTGCTTTAACGACACGGCTCTGCGGCTAAGTGGCTCTCAGGCTGGCCGAGATAGCGCACAGGTCTGGCTCACAGGTCGCCAGAGTGGACTCGCTGTCCTGTGTGTGTGATAAACTTTCCGCTGGATCTGTTCCCCCTGCTGAAGTACCCGACGGGGGGGGGGCCCGGCGCCTTTGAGGGGGACCCATGGGGTATTTCATTACATTACATTACATTACGTGGCATTTATCACAGGGGCAGCCTGTAGCCTAGCGGCTAAGGTACATGACTGGGAGCCGGAAGGTTGTTGGTTCAAGCCCCAGTGTGGCCACGATAGGATCAGTGCAGCTGCTGGGCCCTTGAGCAAGGCCCTTAACCCTGCATTGCTCCAGGGAAAATTGTCTCCTGCTTAGTCTAATTAACACACTTTAAGACACTTTGGATAAAAGCATCAGCTAAATTGCATATTATTATTATTATTATTGTTATTGTTATTGTTATTATTATCATAATTATTATTATCATTATTATTGTTAATAGCGGGCGTTCTGGTCTCCCCAGGTTACGGTGCGGGGTGGCACGTGTGCTGTCAGTTGGGCCAGTGTGAGGGGTACCAGGACCTGCAGCCCCGCCAGGAGCTCATGGCCTTCGCCCTCACGCACTGCCCCCCCGCCAGCATCCAGAGCCTGCTGGCCTCCAGCAGCTCCCTGCAGACACAGGTGGGCTCCCTGACCCGACAGGAAACGCACAGAGCGCAGACAGGAAACACACAGAGCACATACAGGAAACACACAGAGCACATACAGGAAACACACAGAGCACATACAGGAAACACACACAGGAAACACACAGAGCACATACAGGAAACGCACACAGGAAACACACAGAGCACATACAGGAAACACACAGAGCACATACAGGAAACACACACAGGAAACGCACACAGGAAACACACAGGAAACACACAGAGCACATACAGGAAACGCACACAGGAAACACACAGAGCACATGCAGGAAACACACACATGAAACACACAGAGCACATACAGGAAACACACAGGAAACACACAGAGCACATACAGGAAACACACACATGAAACACACAGAGCACATACAGGAAACACACACAGGAAACACACAGAGCACATACAGGAAACACACACATGAAACACACAGAGCACATACAGGAAACACACACAGGAAACACACAGAGCACATACAGGAAACACACACATGAAACACACAGGAAACACACAGAGCACATACAGGAAACACACACAGGAAACACGCAGAGCACAGACGGTGAACATGAAACACAGCAGAAACACACACAGAGCACATACAGAAAACAAACAGGGACACAGCGCAGAAACACACAGAGACACAGCAGGAAACACTTAGAGATACAGAGCAAACATTGCTGCAGGACATACAAAGGGTTACTCTGTACCACTTAATCACCATCACACTTTGCCAGCTCAAGTGAATGCCGTCTGAACAAGTGCACAGAAAATACATAAACACTGCTTGTGTCATTCCTGTCATTTGAAGAACACTTTGAGTGATGATCACCTACTTGTGTGCTGGGATTAGAATGAAAAACATCATTCATATTTATAGAGAAGCAACCAAATGACACATTTATGAAAACTTTACAAGTGTTGTTACAAATGCATAGATTTATGTACAGTATATATTTAAATGTTTTGTTGGTTTTTAAACGCTCAATTTTAAATGTTCAATTTACACTCACGCACACACACACGCACACACCCACACCCACACACACCCACCCACACACACACAAACGCAGAATATTTTTTCCTTACTCTCAAAATAGCTTTGATGTTGTGATTTCTAGGAAACCATCTTATGGCTGCCAGAACTGTGAAGGCAGAAAAAGTGTGATGACATTGCCGATAGCAAGGCTTTTAGTGCTTCCCTTCCGGAGATTTACCTGCAGTCCTGTCGCGCTCAGGGGAAAAGACGTTGGGAATAATTCAGGCCTCGCTATAATGGAGAGCCTTACGAGATATATTCAGATGTAGCTGTTTCCTTTGTATCTCCTTTGACAAATATGACCGGCATGAAACATGAACTGATGAAAAAAATAAATAAATAACACTTTAGAATGCTTTGCCGTTATTATTGTGAAGCAGGGCTGCCGGATGAAACTCCCAGAACAAAATCGTACAGTGTTATTATTATATTAATCACAATCCTGGTTATACCCCCCCCGCCCCCACCTCCACCCCCACAGATGGCAGCCATCTTGAGCAGCGCAGAGCCTTCATATATTAGCTGAGTGCTCTCCTGTGTGGGACTGGCTGCTGTCGTGTGTCCTAGCAGGCGAGATATAGCAAGCGGGGGAGCCATTTTGTAATACTTCACTTTTTTCCAATCTAGACGTTTCCAATTTCCAGCGTTCCCGCCGTTAGGGTGATTTGTTTTTCCGGTCGCCGGGCCGGATCCCAGCGCGCCGATCTGCCGGGCCGCGCGCGGCGCCCGCGATTTATCTCCCGTTTAAATACCCGAATATCTCCAGCTAGGCGCGCGCGCGCTACCTGGGAAATTAGCGGTGCTCAGACATTAGCTAGCCGTGTTTTCCGGCGGACAGGTGTGTGTGTGTGTGTGTCTCTCTCTGTGTGTGTGTGTCTGTGTGTGTGTATACAGGTGCTTCTGCAGCTGTCCGCCTGGCTTGTGCTGAATGGGGAATGAGGGTGGGGGAGGACGCCGGCGAGAATGTTAAGCAATGAATTCGCGCTAATGGCTCCGGGCAGCCAACTTAGCATGAAAACTCCTAGCGCTGCAGCTTCTCTAGTTGTGCCCCGGGTTTCCATTACCGGACGCTTCGCGAAGGAGCGGAGGGGAAGGAGAACTTAGGATGGTTATGAAAACTGTAGACTTGCAGCACGTGTGCAGTAGAGCTTTCATCGTTCTCATTTTAATATTATTGTTTACCTGCATTTTTTAAAATGCTGCCTTCGGGCAAAGCTGTGGTCCACAGAAACACACACACACACACACACACATGCAGGGTCAACACAACACACATACACACACGTACACATGTGTGCACACACTGGGATATCACCATAACACACATACACACACACACACACACATACACACATCCACATATATACACATACACACACACACACACACACACACTCACCTGCACAAACACACACGCACGCACGCACACCCACCCACACACACCGACGCACACCCACACACTCGCACACACACACACACACACACACTCACACACGATTATCTTGAGACTTACTTCCCCACTGGCCCTGCTAATTGCGTTTGACCGGACCAGTCCATTAACATAAACATAATAACGGTAAGATAGGAAATCAAGCCTCATTGTCATCTCAGAGACAAGAGCTTTAATCAAACGCATTTGAAAAGAGCATGCGGTTAAAGTGCCATTCTTCTTGTTGACATCATCGTATCTGGGCCTCGCCACCAGCTGCGATGAACGGCGGTTTATGAAGGAACTGTAAGTGAAATTGTCGTTTTGGCTGCAATACTGTACTTTTACTTTTTGTTAAAGTATTGTTGGAACTACAAAAGCAAACTGTTTCTTTTGAAAGTGCCAAAAATAACTGGAATAGCATTAGTATGAGAAAATGCTACAGTTTCATATTATGTTGTTTTTTTGTTTTTTTTTTGACAAAATTGATTAATTAAAAATGTACGAAAATGACAAACCTTTATTTATCTCAGTATTTAATTATATTTTAGTGAGTGATTCAGTCCAAAGCTCCACGTTTCTAAGCAAAGCAAATTTCTAGCAAAGTTTGTTTTGCTGGTGTTGCTCTGGTTGGGTGAATGTTCTGGAAAAAAAGCGGGCAGGTAATTTCTCTTGTGCGGAGAGCGTGTCTGAGCGCCAGTCAGCCGGTGTGGCTCGACGTCATCGCGGGGGAAATGAGCTGTGAAGGCGGCCAGTCTGCTGTGAAACTTCCAGGTTAATTAGGCATTCCTGCACCTTCACCGCCCGGCTCGGAAGAGCAAAGTGCCAGGGACGGAGCGCTGCGAAATCTCAAGTTCGGCATTCCCGGAAAACAATCCTCGACGTTGCGGTTCTGACAGTCGTCACAAATCTTCGGCCACGCGAAGAGAACTTTCTCTCTTTGCGATTTCGGTTGAGGTTTTATGTTGCAGCCGCCACTCGGTGTGTGAAAATGAGGGTGCACCAAAAATAGGCAAAACAAGGATTCTTAACATATGCAAGACGTGCAACCTGCTTGCAAGAATAGCATCTGTCCCAGAAAGTGCTGACCTTATCAGCAGCGTATTATTAGAAGCATATAGCGCATTCAAATTAATGGAAGAGTGCGTTCGTGTCGTGAAAGTACATTCATAAATCAGACATTTTCTTATCATGTCAGTTGAAAAAAAGCTGTATAGTGTATAGTGACATACATTAGTTATGATATAGAGTATTGTATAATATGTATTACACTATATAGTGAAATGGGTAACCGAATTTTTTTCCGGATGACAATTTGTACCGCATGAAGTGTACTGTAACCAAGCGTAGACTAAATTTACACTGCGGCACAGTCAACCTTTGAACCATAAATCCAACAGTCCTATAATCTGGTTCTTTGGCTCCACTGACATTGGAAAGTTATTTTTCATCTAAGCCCAGACACACCGCCGGTCGGTTCTTTCGTATTTCTCCACGAGGCGACAGAGTGGGGCATTTCTGTCTCCCGTTAGCTACGGGTTTAACGAGCGTTGCCTTGACCACCGCTCACTGCTGGGTTTGTTTCCTTGTTTTTCCAGTTTCTCCCTGTCTTTGGGAAGTTTACAGAGTTTACTATAGGATGTTCAGAGCCTCGACAACTTTCCTGTCTTTGTCAGCAGAAAGAGTCTTTATTTTATTTATTTTTTTCCATCTTGGACAACAGACTTGCTTCCTGTGATGTTGTTTGCCGAAAGTGCATTTTAGCAGCCAGCAGATACACAGATTTCTAATGGAAATTTTAGCACACTTATTACGCTGAAAAGAAAAGGAAAGAATTTTGGGGTTATACATTCCTTTTATATTTCATGCTTTAACTAAGATAATTTCTAGTAATGTGGTTTTAATTTCTTTAAACAACATCTGAGCAGGGACCATTCTTTCTCACCGGCGGTTGAAAAGCACAAGCACACACCTCCTTTCAACAGTAATTAAATTCAAACCCTGAGTTTTGTAACGCTGCATACTTATTTCTTTCTGGAACACTTTGCGTTTCCGCCTCTTTCCTAATGGGAATAAACGCTGGGAATAGGCTGCGATCCCGCCCCTCCCTCCCACTCTCCCAGCTCTCCCGGGGGATGGCCTGTCCTTAAACTCGGCGGTTTTCCCCCCGGCGGTATCGGAACGAGAGGCGCTCACGCGGTCCGGCTCTCAGCGGGGGTGAGGGCTTTGATATCGGCGGCGCGTAGCTCCAGAGGCCTGGGTGAGGATGCGGGTTTTGCGCGGCATATGGCCGGTAAAGAGCGGGGTTAACTCCGCCGCGCCGCCCGTCTCCGGAACCTTCCGCGCCGGTGGACAGATGGCGCGCTGGCGTCTCAGGAAGTGTTTCATTCCATTGTCAGGCGTAATTACTGGGAGGTGCCGCAGAACCGAGGCCCGGGTGTCAGACGCCCCCCTCCTCCCCCTCCTCCTCCTCCTCCTCCTCCGAACACAGGAGTAATTACGGAGGGAGACGCTCCTCTCCTCCTCCTCCTCCGAACACGGGAGTGAAACGCTCCTCTCGGTATTGTCCTGCGTGCGGGGCGTGATGCGTTCAGCTTCAGCGCGCTCCTGATGCGCTCAATAAGCACGTGTCACCCGCCGAACGCATCCCGCTGAACGGCGGCCTGTCCCCCCCCCCCGCTAACGTGCTAAGCCGTCGACGACCGCCTCCAAGGCCGGGGAGCCGTGTGATTATAAACTTCTGTGAAGCGGCCGTAAATTGCGGCTTAATTATACCGGGAGTGTAGAAGTATTTGTTGTGGCCCTGTCATTTCCCGCTTCGGCTCGGCGAGAGGGAATTACCCGTCCTCCCACCCGGAGAACTAGCCATTTTGTTAGCGGCGGCGTAGCGCTAACAGCGCGGCCTTCCCGCCTCCCCGCGGCAGGGACAGATGCGGGAATTTAAACACACGTCCGCAGTGTTTTTAAATCGCCGTTTAATTATATCTTTTGTTAGTTTGATGTTATATATTTATAGCCTCTAAATGGGAGTAAAGATGTGGGTTAATGATGAGCTTCCGTTGTTGCCTGTTCCTGAACATTTTTAACATCATCAGCTTTTACTCTGCAGCTGTATTAGGTACTTTTAACTTCACCCGAAGGACGCCATTTTAGCCCGTATTTCACTGAAGACTGAAAACAGAAGGGAAATCAGCGCGGAGGTCATACTTTTTGGTGTAGAGCGTTTGTGACTAATGGCTTAAAAGGTAGTATGGTAAGCAAAACACACACTTTAGCCTCATGAATTCATTACATTACGTAATCAGTGTGCTCTCTCTACCTTGTCCCTCCCTCTCCCTCTCCCTCCCTCCCTCCATCTCTCCCTACCTCTCTCCCTCCCTCCCTCCACCCCTCCCTACCTCTCTCCCCGCTCTCTCTCCCTCCCTCTCTCCCTCCCCCTCTCCATCCCTCCCTCTTTCCATCCCTCTCTCCCTCCCTCCCTCTCACTCATCCCTCTCTCCCTCCATCCCTCCCTCTCTCTCCCTCCATCCCTCCCTCTCCCTCTCTCTCCCTCCATCCCCCTCCCTCCCTCCCTCTCTCTCTTCCACTCTCCCTCCCCCTCTCTCCCTCCCTCCCTCCCTCTCTCTCCCTCTCCCTCCCTCCCTCCATCCCTCCCTACCTCTCTCCCTCCACCCCCCCCCTCTCTCTCTCCCTCTCTCCCCGCTCTCTCTCCCTCCCCCTCTCTCCCCGCTCCCTCCCCCCCTCCCTCTCCCTCTCTCTCCCTCTCCCTCCCCCCATCCCTCTCCCTCTCTCTCTCTCTCTCTCTCCCTCTCCCTCACAGA
>NW_026890455.1:0-1000 GCF_963514075.1 Conger conger
CTCCTCCTCCTCCTCCTGCTGCTCCTGCTGCTCCTCCTCCTCCTGCTACTGTTCCTGCTGCTGTTCCTGCTGCTCCTCCTCCTGCTCCTCCTCCTCCTCCTGCTCCTCCTCCTCCTCCTGCTGCTGCTCCTCCTCCTCCTCCTCCTCCTCCTCCTCCTCCTCCTCCTGCTCCTCCTCCTCCTCCTGCTGCTGCTGCTCCTCCTCCTGCTGCTCCTCCTGCTCCTCCTGCTCCTCCTGCTGCTCCTCCTGCTGCTGTGCCACTGCATGCGATTCGACCGCACAGTTCCCCAGAGAGGAACACACAGAGGTCCTCCATGCTGTTGTTAGCTGGTTAGGGGTAGGGGGTCAGGGTTAGTGGGGTAGGGGGTCAGGGTTAGTGGGGTAGGGGGTCAGGGTTAGTGGGGTAGGGGGTCAGGGTTAGTGGGGTAGGGGGGGTCAGGGTTAGTGGGGTAGGGGTAGGGGGTCAGGGTTAGTGGGGTAGGGGGTCAGGGTTAGTGGGGTAGGGGGTCAGGGTTAGTGGGGTAGGGGGTCAGGGTTAGTGGGGTAGGGGGTCAGGGTTAGTGGGGTAGGGGGTCAGGGTTAGTGGGGTAGGGGGTTATGGTTAAGGCAAAGGGGTTATGGTAAGGGTTTGTGGGTTTGGGTTAAGGGAGCTGTAGTTAGCTTTAGTGGTATAGTGTTAATGGTTAGCGTTAGTGGGTTAGGGTTAGTGGGTTATGGTTAGGGTTAGGGGGTTAGGGGGTTAGGGGGTTAGGGGGTTTGGGTTAGGGTTAAGGTTAACCCCACAGTTGCCCACAGTTCCTCCATGTCATACCAGCTCCTACTGCTTCTCTGGTGCTAGCAAAATGAGAGGAACTTTTCATTTAAAAATGTTCCATCACCGATCTGAGGAAGACATTCCCTGTGAATATAATGACTGGCAGTAGACGCTCTGTGTTTGAGGCTATAGCGCCAGGCTCTGTGTTTGAGGCTATAGCGCCAGGCTCTGTGTTTGAGGCTATAG
>NW_026890456.1:0-1000 GCF_963514075.1 Conger conger
AGAACTTTTCGGAAAATGTTTTCCGTTTAGATGAAATGGAATTTGCCGTGCAGATTAGGAACGGTGAAATGATATGCGCAGGGCGCCAGTTCAGTCAGAAACAACCCGCCTGTTTTCGCTAATGGTAAACCTGGGCTGACCTTCATTTTAACGTTGTGCAGTATAGCTTATGGCAGCCGATGTCTACAGCCAGGCATTGTATGGAACATGCAGAGAGACTCTGCCTAATCTAATTGGACTTATTTTGACTGCACAAACCCAAATTATTTGCTGAAACAAAGACTGGATTGCTCTGCGTTGTGTGTAATGTAACTTACCTCTGCATAGTCAAAATAAACATTGTACTGGCCAGCGTACATGCACAGCATGCGCGATGTGAAATTACATTTGGTTGATGAAGTTTTATTTTGGAAAAAGATGCGTCATAGATGCAGTATGCGGTCATTGTGTGGGTCGGACGCTCTAAAAGTTTGGGAACCCCCGTAAGGTGAGAGAATGAATGGAGCCTGTTTTGGAGGCTGTTTTGGGGGCTTTTTTAGTTGAGGCACCAGGCTGGTCGGGTTGGGTGCTGATTGGCCAGTAGCTCCTCGGGTTGAGGTGAAATTGCCGATGTTGTTGCCCAGGGCACGGGAAGGTTCAGCCAGTTACGGGTCAGCCTTTCAATCGCCTGTGGACTCATGAAAGGTCCTCCTCTGACTCCACTCTGTGTGAGCGTGGCTGTGCTCTGTCAAAAGAAGCAGCTGGTTGGCACAACTGTCAGAGCCCTGACCCTGGAGGCCTCCCCTCAGCAGTGAGGGAATTAGGGGATATGGACCACCCCACATTGGGCACCACATTTATTCATTTTACTTTGGTCACATTTTACAATAAGCCCACATGAACTGGCATTCATTAATAGCCGTTGTTTACATGAATTAATGATGTATAAGTACATCCATTGCTGGGCTGAATGGCCATGCTATGTTATTAAACATGAAATTAACGTTTCATCAACATTTCT
>NW_026890457.1:0-14901 GCF_963514075.1 Conger conger
CAGTCTTCAACCTCAAATGATTAAATGAATGAAATAATGAGCTGAACTGAAACTGAGGAAACATAATTTTGGTCACATTGAAGCAGATCCAGTCTCTCTAAAGCATGGGCTCCATTATTACAGTGAGCTCCATGTTTGGATCAAAGACATTTTCTTCTTGATTTGGCTCTTTACGCCACAATCATAATTCTGTAGTCAAAAAATTCACATGCAGATTCTCAGCTTTTATTAAAGGGTATTTCAGACATTTTGGTTTCCCCATGCCACTCATCCAGTGTGGGATTAGTCAGAGTGTTTGTGGTGAAGGCATTTATATGAAGCAGCTGCTGTAAAGTCAGTAAGACTCTGGGTTTCATGGCTGTTGTTGTTTTGTGTTGGACTGGGCAGTGTTGGGTACTCTATGCTGTGATTGTTTAGGATGAAATAAACAATGGAATGGTTGCAGATACAGGAGGTGCAGATAGAGGTGCAGGGTGGAGCAGGACGTTTTCATGTTTTTTAATAGTTTTTTTAGACTGATTTTGCTTGTTCATTCATTTTCATTAAAGATGTGGGGGGAAGTGGGGAGATTGTAACAGCTGTTTCTCTGTTCATTCAGACTCATTCCTGTTAGACTTGTGTTTTCACAAAGCAGACATTACAGCACATTAAAAGCACAAAAAAAGCTGGATGAAAATATGGAAACATTAGCTTTTATTACTGTATCTTATCGTCATAGTTACGGTTACAAAATGTGCTATGTCTTCCAATGCTTTACAATGTTTTGCACAAACTGTGTCCAACATTTAATGGATGCCAGCTAACTGTAGAACATCTATTAAACCTACGTAAAAAGAATTGTAAAAAAATCAAGTAAGTCGACTTGGCAAAGGCGAATATGTAAAGAAAACACTAGCGCCACCTTGTGTTCCGCCAAGGCAGGGCATCACAGAACAAGAACACAAACACAGGCTTTTCCCCTGAGAACCAGGACCTGCAAAAGCTGATTGTGTGTGTGCGCGTGTGTGTGTGTGTGTACGTGTGTGTGTGTGTGTGTGTGTGAGTCTCTGTGTTTTATAGTCTTATATCAACAGCACTGAAAAGCTAATTAACATCACTTACATGTCACCTGTAAAGTAACCATAGTTACAGGGAAGAGGCAGGTGGGACAGACAGACAGGTTATCACCCCCACTCCCAAACACCAGGGACCCGGCCCACCCAAAGATCCCTCTCCCAGCCTTCCCCCCAAAACAGAGCACACTCACACACCCAGACCCCCCCCAAAACAGTGTGCACACACACACACACCCCCAGACCCCCCCCATGAAGATGAAAATCCTAAATCCTGTAAATCCTTCCGCAATGAAACTTGGCAGGTATGTTCCACTGCCCCCCACAATGCTGGTTACTGCAATGACGCCTATCAGCCACATGGTGGTGCTGTAATAACGTAATGCAGCCATTTACCTTTTCGCCCATAACTCCTGAGCCGTGTGCAATTGAATCCAAATGATTTCTCTCTAGATTCCTTATGCTGATGCCGAACAAAATGTATATAATCCTTAATTTGCTTATTCTTCCACAAAGTTGTTCCAAGCTTCACCAAATTTGGCACAGACCATTTTTGGTGACATATTTCTGTTATGACTGTTATTCTGTATCTTTTTCGGGTAAGGGTTAGGGTTTTTCGGACAGGACATATGTGTGCCGCGATGTACGTGCTGCTACCCGTGACGGGATATGTTCTCACATCAGTCCTGCTGTTCAAATGTCCGTCACTTTTGCATCGGAAGAAACGGGAGACTTTCAGGAGCAGACACATATCGCACCGCGGGGGTGCAGGTGAAAACCTGGAGAACACCATGGCAGCTTTCAGACATGCGGTCCAGCTGGGCACAGACATGCTGGAGCTGGATTGTCACCTGACCAAGGATGAGGAGGTTGTGGTGTCACATGACCACAACCTGATGCGCTCAACGGGCGTTTGTGCTAACGTCTGTGACCTGGCGTACACTGAGCTGCCCCCTTACCTGTGCAAGCTTGATGTCTCCTTCCAGAGAGAGTGTTTCTGTGAGGGAGGGGAGGATAAGCACATTCCCCTGCTGAGGGACGTCTTCGAGGCCTTCCCGCACACCCCCGTCAACATCGACATCAAGGCCAACGACGACACGCTCATCAGAAAGGTCTCAGAACTCGTGGTGAAGTACAACCGCGAGCATCTGACCGTTTGGGGAAACACGAGCAACAAGATTGTGCAGAAGTGCTACAAGGAGAACCCACGGATCCCCATCCTGTTCAGCCTGCAGCGGGTTGGGTTGTTCTACACGGGCCTGCTGCCCGTCGTGCCGCTCCGGGAGCAGTTCCTGGAGGTCCCCATGCCCTCCATCTTCATCAAGCTGACCGACCCCAGGAGGCTGACGAAGCGCCAGCGTTTCATTGCTTGGCTGGCTGATACTGCTGCTGATGAAGAAAGCCCTATTTAACCACCTCACTGCCAGATTCAGGTTTATGTGTGGGTGCTGAATGATGAGGAGGATTTCCACCGTGCGTTTGCTCTGGGAGCCACTGGGGTGACGACCGACTACCCCACCAAACTGAAGGTGTTCATGGAGAAAACAAACACCTAACCTGTCAACATCTACCTAAACCCCCCCAGACACTCCAAATCACTTAAAACTAACCCACCCATAAACATTCAAGTCACTTTTACCTAAACCCCCGCCCATAAACATCCAAACCTCTACCTAAACCCCCGCCCATAAACATCCAAACCTCTACCTAAAATAATCAATTTGGGATTTTGGGAGTCCTTTGCATCATTGCCAACACCTCCCATCCAGAGGATTACCCAGAATCCCGCAGTGCACTGCCCATTGTGGCACACCTGTTCATAAGTGCACATTTACCTGCCAGCATTGAGCAGGTAGAGCTCAACCTCTATCACATTTTGCCCTTATTTGGTCTAAGTCTAGGGGTCCGAAGGTAAAAGTCCTGCTTTGTGTTTCCTCCACCCATGAACTCATTTCACACTAATTAGCCCTACCTCCTGGCTGAAGAGTTGTGGTAATTAGCAAATCCAGGTGATTGGAACAAAGTATTTTTACTTTCTGAACATGGATTTTACACCTCTGCTTATTACAGAGAGAAACTCTTCAGCCCTCCAGTCTAAAGACTGTACTGTACAGTTGCGTATAGTTTACAGTGTTTTAGCCACTGGTTTTTACCAAGTCTACCTGTGTTGAAATGGGCTCAGACAGATGGAGAAGATCTGACACAGCAGTTTGTGAAAATGCTCTTCACTGCCCGACAGACTGAGAACGGTGCATTTTTCTTTATACTGCATGTTAATGCCCTTGTTTTGTCTCATTTCAACAAGCCCTCCGACTTACTGTGTGTTTTCAGATTTTGAATTGCAGTATTCGAGGTCTCCGATACCATTTTCTGCCTTTATGAACACGATGATATCCCAAAGCAAGTAGTTATGTATCGCTCCTTGGAGTGTTATAACATACGTAATTATGCGTCGTTGTTCTCCATA
This sequence comes from Conger conger, assembly GCF_963514075.1. Lineage (NCBI taxonomy): Eukaryota > Metazoa > Chordata > Actinopteri > Anguilliformes > Congridae > Conger > Conger conger. Next base: position 3,520 of record NW_026890457.1, read on the forward strand.
GTAACACTTTCATTCGTCCCAGGGGGCATTTTACAGAAATCTGATGCCGTAATCGTGTCGATGGGAGATTAATTCTGTTTGCAGTGAAGAGGATTTAACTGTAATGGCTCCGATGGTGGGATATGGATGCTTTTGAAGCACAGTAGTGTGTGATCGCTCGAGAACTCGCCTCCTAGGTTAGAACAGTGCTGTTGTAAGGGTAATTTAATAGCTTCAGTATGTATCCAGACCGGCTGTATGGGGGGGATACGAATACTGTGTAAAAATGCAAAAGTTGCATGAAGAGCGTTTGCTGAAATGGCGGTAATGAAATGGCAGGGGGTTCACCGATTGTAAGTTTATTAAATTAATTAATTTGTTCAAAATATATATGGGCAGTGGCTGCATGCAATATTAAGTACATGTATATGTGATATCAACTGATTACATATTTTGTATCAGTACGTCATCGGTTGAAGTCCCTTTGCTGATACTGTGTGCAACCACTGTCTATAGTTATTTTAACATTTATTTTTTGAGTGTAGACTGTCGTTTAGGAAGTGAGAACTTAAAAAAATAATGTAGGTTTTATTGCGGACTGGCGTATTATTGCTGCGTAGTTTTCCGCCAATGGTAGCCAGCGTTAAAGGAAAGTGGGAGGAGGAAATACGATCTCACGGACTTGATCAAGCAGACTAATAACGTATTCTTTATCCTAACTTGATAAGCGAGGCGTATTCTGTGCAAAGAGGCGGTCATGTGGCACTATGTCATTGTCGTTTTCCTGCATTGTAATTGTTTACACTGCGGTCGCTGCTGTAATTTGTGTCTTTGTGCTGGAAATGGGGTAAGAGTGATTATTTTAAAAGTTATGTTTTATGAATTCAGAGTCTGAAAAGCTGAATGACTATTACCCTATTTTATTGGAATTGTCTTTGTGTAGGCTATTAGTCATCCAGGGGCGACATGGCTCAGGCAGTAAGAGCAGTCGGAGGGTTGCCGGTTCGATCCCCCACCCGGGCTGTGTCGAAGTGTCCCTGAGCAAGACACCTAACCCCCAAATGCTCCTGACGAACTGGTCGGTGCCTTGCATGGCAGCCAACCGCCGTCGGTGTGTGAGTGTGTGCATGAATGGGTGAATGAGAAGCATCAATTGTACAGCGCTTTGGATAAAGGCGCTATATAAATGCCAACCATTTACCATATTTGCCATCAACACACGTTTTGGCACGGCTTTGCCAATATGAGGCACTATAAGAAGCAAATACGTTTAAATGGCCATAACTCTTCAACTGTTAGACCAATCAGGTTGAAATTGCTAACCCTTTTGCGTCAGTGCTAACAGCCGGCAGAATCTACAGTAAGGAGCTCATCGTTTACACTGTTTCCCTGCTGGGCTGAGTGGTCGATCTGTCTCTTTCAGGATTATTTCAGCCGTGTGGCATGTTTAGTGAGGTTATTATAACACAGTTAGCTCTCATAAGCAGGTAGACAGGTGACTCCTGTAGATTCCTCTGTACCTGCTGCGCCCAGCTAGCGTTCCCCTGTGAGAAAGCCCCTTTCCTCTTTCCACTCTGTGCTCTTAGGCAGAACTCCTGCAGTCTCAGTGAGCTGGGCTTCTCATGCTGAGGCTGCAGGTTTCATTCCCAGGTGGGGCATTGCCATTGAGCCGTTGGTAAAGGTGCTTCACCTGACTCTCTGTATAAAGCCCCCGCTGTATAAATGGACTGTGTTTAAGAATGCCCTTCATAAGAGCACCTGCTAAGAGATTATAATGCATGTACTTTTACCCCAGAAGAGATTACAGCATGTGTATGTGTGTAACTTGAGCTATTTCAGAGAAACAAAACTTAACTCTGCCTTAAATAGCAGAGAGGTGGTGATGAGAAGTCCTGGAGACTGCGTTGCAGTGACACCAGCTGTAGTTTCTGGCACAACGATGAGGAAATTAAACTCCCTGATTCCCCCTCCTCCAGAATAGGAGTGTACCTGGATCACAGGGCAGGAACTCTGTCCTTCTACAGTGTCTCTGACACAATGACCCTCCTGCCTCCAGACCACATTCACTCAGCCCCTCTACCCTGGGTTTTGGCTTGGTGACGTAGGTTCTGTAAAACTGGTTGATCTGGAATCAGAGCCAGAGTAGAAGGCACTGCAGCCAGATATAGAGGAGAATTAAATGAACCAATAAAGTTCTTATTGTTTTGCCTGTAACCTGCAGGAGAGATATAAATTCTTTGTTTAAAATGATCTGCTTATTTGCTCCTTTACACTGAGTGGTGACATAACTTAGAATATAAATCATATCCGGTATATCAAACTTTTAAACGTTTTAAACGTCTTAATCGCCCTACTTTTCAGCGTTTCAACTGCGGATTGCCTCCTATTTTAACTTTTCCACAAAGATGCGTGATTGTCATTGTTTTAATCTTTTGCCTGATCGCTTGCTCGTCACGCTGTCACTTCTTGCCTGACGATGGGGAGGGAATCTACTTCCCGACTGCAGGTAGCCAACATCTCCTGTTCTCCGGGATCCTGGATATTGGCCGTGCCAGAGTCCCATCATCAGCTAGTAAGGATGGGGTCCCTACGTCGAGCTCTTCTGTTGGATTCATCTGGCTGACGCTGCTACTCCTCTTGGCCGGTGACGTTGAGCTAAACCCTGGCCCAGCTAGCCCAGCTAGCCCAGCAGCTAGCTTGGACTTTCCTCCACCTGCGCTGCTTTCTTCGGCGGCCCGTGGCGGTCCCGCACTGGCGGCGATTGGCCTGGTGTCTGGGTTGCTGGCTCCTCTGGTCTGCTTCGGTGGAGGTCTGCTGGCTGATTTGCAGTATCTTCCGGTATGCTGCGGCGGGACTGTTGAGGTGATCGCCGGACTGTCGGCCTATCCTGGCGTTGGTTCATCCCGGGAGGATTTCGCTCCTGCTGCGGTGGTGGCTCGTCTTCAGCCCGGATCCGTAGCAGGGCGGCCTGCGCTTCCCTACGGCCCAGTTGGGCTTCGGAGCGGCAGCGGACTTTTGTCAACAACGTTTGCCTCGAGTACAGCAACTGAGTTGCGGAGCATCAGCTGGCTTCCTGAATGGTCCGGTAAGGATACCACGGCTTTGTGTGTCATCCCCACTATCAGCCCCCTCCCAGTTCGTCTTCCTCGTCGTGCTTCCAGGCCAAGCAGGGCTGTGCAGGGAAACCTGGTGGTTGTTTCTACTGGTATTGCGTTGCCCGGCTCTGCTCCTTCTGCTACTTTGGGATCTAATGATTTGGGGTCACTGCAGGATCTGCGGGCCATAAATGGTTTAAAGCTTCTGCATCTAAATTCGAGGAGTTTGCTGCCCAAGTTGGATTTCATTAACTGTATGATTGTCGATGCCGCCCCCGACATACTTGTTATTACCGAATCTTGGTTGTCTGGGAAAATTTCCAACTCGGATGTTTCTATTGCCGGTTTTAATTTGTTTAGATCTGATAGGAGAGCTAAAGGAGGCGGAGTGGCTATATTTGTCAGGGAACACCTAGCCGTACGGGTCCTTGTGTCCTCCACCGTTCCGAAATGTTTTGAGTGTTTAGTTTTAGATGTTTGTTTGGGTGGTGACGTCCATATTGTGGTTGCTGGTGTTTATCGCCCACCCTCTGCGCCAACATCAGCATTAGATGAGTTGGGGAAGGTGTTATCTATGTATGCCTCTTCCGAATTGGTGGTGCTGGGCGATTTAAACATGGACTGGCTCTCTGATAGCTCTACTAGTCTTAAACAGCTCTGCTTAGATTTAGATCTATCTCAACTTATTTTACACCCCACAAGACCAAATGCCAAATCTCCATCTAGATCCACCCTAATTGATATTATATTAACTAATAGGCCATTTAAATATCCTCAGTGCGGGGTGTTTGCACCAGGCATTAGCGACCACTGCCCTATAGCTTGTGTTAGATTAGTCAAAGCTAATAAATCCAATGGTCACCTCATCACAAAGCGTAATTTTAAAGATTTTATAGAACAAGGCTTCCTACATGATTTATCCCACTCTGATTTAGATAAATTATGCTTAATCCCTGATCCCGAGTTAGCTTCTGACCACTTCTCCCATATTTTTAATTCCATCACTAATAAGCATGCTCCTTATAAAAATCTCAGAGTAAAAAATCGCTCTAGTCCCTGGATCTCTGAGGAAGTCATCGAAACCCTTCTACTCAGAGACTCCGCCTGGACTACTGCCAGATCTACTGGTAATCCGACAGACTGGTTACATTTCAGGAAAATGCAGAATAAAAGTACTAGTATAGTCAGGAAAGCCAAATCTGATTTCTATTTATCTTCATTTGCAAATGCCCAAGGAAACTCAGCCAGTTTTTGGAAAACTGTAAAATCACTTAAATCTGGATCCACCTCTACTCTCCCACCTCAAATTAGCTATGAGAATGATGTAATTTCAGACAAATCAATAATGTGCGACGCATTTAACCAACATTTTGTAGCTTCTGGCCTTCTATTCGATAGGCTATCAGCCAATACGGTCTCGCCGGGACACGTCCATGACCCGTCATTGGCCGAAAACCTCTCGGCCCCCCCCCCCCTCCTGCTAATAGATTCTCTTTTAGACCGGTTAGTGACTATGAAGTTTTCATGGCACTCTCCCATCTGAATATTAAAAAGTCTAAGGGTGAGGATGACATAGCCCCTTATCTTTTGCGTCTCAGTGCTCACCTGGTCGCCTCCCCGCTTGCTCACATTTTTAACCTAACTTTTATCTCCGGTGAAATCCCAACGGTCTGGAAGTCCGCACAGGTCGTGCCCCTGTTCAAAGGGGGTGACACTAGTGACCTAAACAGTTATCGTCCCATCTCTAGACTGTGCTGCCTAGCTAAGGTTTTAGAAACCCTGGCAATTGAACAGCTGCGGGCTTTTTTAGACGCATACAATATCCTACACTCACACCAATCAGGATTCAGACCCGGTCATAGCACTGTTACTGCCACTTCCCTCGTCATTAATGATATTGTGAATGGTCTTGATAATCGCCAACATTGTGCTGCCCTCTTTGTCGACCTGTCTAAGGCCTTCGACACTGTTGATCATGGTATTTTGTTAAGTATGTTAGCTTCCATTGGCCTGGATGACCTTTCTCTTAGTTGGTTCTCTAACTACTTGTCTGGGAGAAAGCAGTCAGTTGTTGCTGGCAATCTTAGATCCAGCTCTTTATCTGTTGTTAAGGGTGTCACACAAGGGTCCATTACTGGTCCAATTTTATTCACTCTTTATATAAATAATATTCTTTTCCCTTCTGTACACACTAATGTCCATTATTATGCGGACGATACAATAACTTATTGCTTTGGTCCCACCCCAGCTCAGGCAGCTGCAAGCCTGCAGTCAGCCTTCGACACTTTCCAACGATCTCTGCATGATCTCAAATTAGTCTTAAACTCAAACAAAACTAAATGGATGTTTTTCTCTCGATCGTCAATTGTTAACAATAGCCTTTCTCTCCACTCTCTGCAGGGAGAACTAATTGATTGTGTCGACTCATTTAAATATCTGGGTATTTGGCTGGATACCAAGCTCTCTTTTCGCACACATATTGAACATCTTATAAAGAAGCTGAGGGTTAAAATTGGCTTTCTTTACAGGAATAAATCCTGTTTTTCTCTTCAAACCAGGAAATCCATTGTTCAGTCCCAAATTATGTCTGTTTTTTATTATGGTGATATTGTGTATATGCATGCTTCTCCAGCCATTTTGAAGCTGCTTGATGCTGTGTATCATAGTGCTCTGCGCTTTGTAACGGGTGATGGTTTTCTTACTCACCGATGTGTTTTGTACGAAAAATTGGGTTGGTCGTCCCTAACTGCACGAAGAGAGCTACATTCGCTTCTATTCATCTATAAAGCTCTAATTGGTAAACTCCCATCATATTTATCCTCGCTCCTCATTCACAACTCTATGAGTTGCCGAACACGTTCGCAGTCACACATCAGATTGCTCATTCCGCGAGTGAGGACAGAATATGGAAAGTCTGCTTTTTCTCACTATGCTCCGGACAAGTGGAATAGGCTCCAGGACACTCTAAAATTGGATCGTTTTGTTTCTCTAGACTCTTTTAGAGTGCTCCTCGTGGGTACCATGATTGAGAACTGCTCGTGTTTTACCTGATTTTTAGTGTCTTATCACTTATTATCTGTTTTTTATAACTTATTTTTTTGTCTGCTCTTATCTTGTCTGTTGCAACCTGTATCTTTTATATATGTTTTTTGTAAACAGGGCACCCTTGAAAATGAGAGCTTGCTCTCAAGGGACTTCCCTGTATAAATAAAGGTCAAATAAAAAAATAATAAAAAAAAATAGCATCTTATCATCACCTATTTTTCTTTTTTTTTTCTTTTTTGAAAGAACCATTTGTAACAATTTGTTGGGTGTTCATTACTTTATTACTGAAGATAATTTGAATTCAATAAAATGTGCAAATCATTTATTACGTCCTGGTTTTTGTGTCTGGTTAGAAAGAGAACCTGATTGGTGAGGGGTATCAGGTAAGATAAACTGAACCTCACATAAACTTGTCTGATTTACCTGGGTATGTACGCCTGCTTTACCGGGGGAAATACCCTGCTTTACCTGGGTAAATACCCCGGCTGTGGTATAATTATTTCATGTGCAAGGCACTGACGCATGTTCTGTGAAGCGGATGTTATAGAGGAGCGATCGGGGAAGTGATTTACGACAGTCTTGCTCGCTGAGTGGAAGACATAAAGACTTTAGCTAAATGCTACTTACCGACCGCGTGTCTTATTGCGTGTTTATAAACCAGAACACGACACTGCTATATTAAAGCCTGCCGTTTGTCACGTTACCCCTGAGTCCACACTTGTTCCCTCCTTCCTTTTGGCAAGCAACCCCAACTTATTTTTCCAGTTTTTTGCCAGCATATTTAACTTATTTTCCTCTTTTTAGCAGAGCACAATCTTCTGCCAATGTGCACCTCTTCAGCCTGTTCTTTCAGAAGGTACCCAGTTTCGGTGTTAAATCAACCCTTGCTGCTGATTTAATGTTCCATATTTGACTCATATACACTCTGTTACGGTCGAATTAACACCGGATATTTTACTGTGGGACCAAGCTGTGCAGGCCAAACGATTGTCTTAACCTAAGTGGGCGATGAGCGGTACTGAGATGAACATGAAATAGACAGCACATCCGGTGGGGTTTTGATATTCTTGAAGAGATGGAGTATAACACCGCTTTTGGCACCTCATTAAGCAATTTGATAGTTTAACATAGTTTTCTTTTTTATTAGCTAGCCTATACAGGGGAGACTTGTGACTCTCAGACAAGTCGAATTGACGGACTGTCAAAGTGGAATTGTGTTTGAAAATCAGTGGCTCGTTTCACGAAAGCGATTCGCGAGGATTTTCACTCTCAGATTGCAACATCAATAAAAACGAGTTTCACGAAAATGTACCCCTTGCGAATCGCAAATAAAACTGCGACTGCAAATACAGCATTTCTTCTGATAGTGCTGAAATAAAGGCAAGTTCCAGAAATAATATTCCCATCTTTCTGATACATAGGAGTTCATGAAATAATTAATTGAATTGTAACCTTCCTGACAGAAACCACTAACAGGAGCATGACCTTATCTCGTTTCAAGTGTCCCCTGACGTTGGGTACATACACTTGGGCTTGTCAGACAAAGCAATGGAATAAGCAAATCTTCCGTCTAGTTAAAGTGGCGACGTATTGTAAATACTGATTTCATTCAGTTTCGCAAGCAGCAACACAGACGTCAAATGAAACGTCTATGTTGAGCTACTACTTGATGCGACTGATAGTTTACAAATTCCCATCATCAAGGCACCGAATAAGAACGAACAGACTTTCGTGTAGAAATGGGTAGGTTTCCACGCTGTAAACATCGCCCAACAAGTTGTATGTGATGGCAGTTATAGAGTAGGCTAGGCTATTATCTTCCGTGGTTAATCTGGGGGCACGATACTGTACATTTGGATTTGTGTCATCGCTTTGCCATCGGCGATATTTCTGACGGATGGCTTCTTGGTGGCGGTTAGGTTTAATTTGAATGTTCGCCGGTCTCAACTCGCATGTAGCAAATTGCGTGACGCGCCCCACGCCAAAATTTCGACATCGCAGAACCGGAATATTACTCCCTTTATGCGCATTTTCAGAGAAACGAAACTTAACTCTGTCAATGTGAGCAGTGCAATAACAGAGGCCAATGTCTCCGTAAGTGGGTCTTCTCAGAAACACGAACCAGAATAAACACAAAACACATTTTTTAAACTTTGTTGAGTGAGGAGGTTACTAATAGGCCAGAAGGCATACTCAATACTCAGAATGTCTTAACCAATATTGAGATAGTTGAAAATCAAGGTATGTTTTGAAACAGCTGGTAGCAGGTAACTTCCCTTCCCCCAGACTCCCCTTGTCTCTCCTCCCATATCGCTGCTCATACCACAGAGATCACTGCACAACTACAACTATTGAGGCCTGAACATAAAACATTCAGGACATTTCAACATGGCAATGAATGAACTGAAAGAGAAGACATTCTATGCCATGAAGAAAAAGATCAGCATAGAAATCCCTAAAAATATGTAATTGAACCAATGGCCCCATATGGCAGTGAAGTGTGGGGTCCACTTTCAAAGCAAGATTTTGCTCAATGGCACAAACACCCAACTGAAACCCTGCATGCAGAGTTTTGTAAGGACATCTTACAAGTAAAACGAAAAACAGCAAACAATGCATGCAGGGCAGAATTAGGACAATATCCATTATTAATAAAAATACAAAAGAGGGCAATAACATTTTGTAAACATTTAAAAAAACAGCGACCCCCACTCATACTATTACAAAACCCTGCAATGCCAAGAGCTGAGCCCAGAGAAGAGTCCCCTCAACCAGCTGGTCCTGAGGCTCAGTCACTAACCCCACTAACACCATCCAGCCCTGAGGCTCAGTCACTAACCCCCACTAACACCATCCAGCCGTGGGGCTCAGTCACTAACCCCCACTAACACCATCCAGCCCTGAGGCTCAGTCACTAACCCCCACTAACACCATCCAGCCCTGAGGCTCAGTCACTAACCCCCACTAACACCATCCAGCCCTGAGGCTCAGTCACTAACCCCCACTAACACCATCCAGCCCTGAGGCTCAGTCACTAACCCCCACTAACACCATCCAGCCCTGAGGCTCAGTCACTAACCCCCACTAACACCATCCAGCCCTGAGGCTCAGTCACTAACCCCCACTAACACCATCCAGCCCTGAGGCTCAGTCACTAACCCCCACTAACACCATCCAGCCCTGAGGCTCAGTTCACTAACCCCCACTAACACCATCCAGCCCTGAGGCTCAGTCACTAACCCCCACTAACACCATCCAGCCCTGAGGCTCAGTCACTAACCCCCACTAACACCATCCAGCCCTGAGGATCAGTCACTAACCCCCACTAACACCATCCAGCCCTGAGGATCAGTCACTAACCCCCACTAACACCATCCAGCCCTGAGGCTCAGTTCACTAACCCCCACTAACACCATCCAGTCCTGAGGCTCAGTCACTAACCCCCACTAACACCATCCAGCCCTGAGGCTCAGTCACTAACCCCCACTAACACCATCCAGCCTCAGGACAGCTCCATACCAAATGAACCAATTAGAATTAACAAAATTGTAAAGAAATAAAATCTAAATTACATTGCTTACTGGAATATTCAAACACAAAATCAAAAGAAATTTGTATGCTATCTGGCCCTAAAAAGACAATACACTGTGGCACACTATCTGACCACAGTGAAGAATTATGCCATTACCTGCCATTACCTCTCCCCATCTAGATCTCTCCATTTCCCTTGGGGATACCACACTTACGCCATGACCCTGTGCAAGGAACCTCGGTGTGGTGATGGACAGCAGACTGTTTCTCTCTGAGAACATTGCGGCGGTGACCCAGTCATGCAGGTTCTTCGTGTACAACATGTGGAGAATCCGCCCCTTTCTCACCCCCTACTCGACCCAGCTCCTGGTCCAAGCGACGGTTCTGTCCCGCCTGGACTACTGCAATTCCCTCTTGGCTGGCCTCCCAGCTTCCGCCATCAGACCCCTCCAACTTATCCAGAATGCAGCAGCTCGTCTGGTCTTCAACCTTCCCAAATACTCACATGTCACCCCCCTGCTTACTTCCCTACACTGGCTGCCTGTCATGGCTCGCATCAAATTCAAAACATTGGTGCTAGCCTTCCAAGCAGTTAAGGGGTCTTCCCCAGCTTACCTACAAAAAATCATCAGACCCTACACCCCTGCCAGACCTCTTCGTTCAGCCTCCACAGGCCGCTTGGCACCTCCCCCTCTCCGAACTTCCACCTCACGCTCACGACTATTGTCTGTTCTGGCTCCACGGTGGTGGAACGAACTCCCCGTTGAGGTCAGAACTGTAGAATCTCTTCCCACCTTCAAGTGCAAACTGAAGATGCACCTCTTCAAGCAGCACCTCTCCCCGTGCCTCCCTACCTCCCTGTGAACCTTAATTGTTGTCTTTCTGTGATTTACTTTTTTGTGTATCAGTATTTTTAGTTTGGCTAGGTAAGCATTGTTTGGCTAGTTAAGTTTGGTCACTTTTGCTTTGTTTGTTTGTTTGTTAAAAAAAAAAAAAAAAAAAAAAAAAAAAATTCAAATAGTCCCTGGTCCTTATCCTTGTTGTGCAGGTAGCAGTTGAAATTGTACTTCCCTCTAGGGTCTTTCAGCGCACTTATCCCTGGTTATGGGTATGCACTTTGCACTTTGTTGTACATCGCTCTGGATAAGAGCATCTGCCAAATGCCATTAATGTAATGTAATGTAATTATAAACTCAGGAAAACTTTGACAAAGTACAGACTCAGTGAGCACAGCCTGGCTATTGAGACCGGGCGCCACCGGCAGACCTGGCAGCCCAGAGAAGAGAGGCTGTGCCCCCACTGTGACAAACAGGACATGGAGACACACACACACACACCCCATACACACACACACACACACACACACACTCACACACAGACCTGGCAGCCCAGAGAAGAGAGGCTGTGCCCCACTGTGACAAACAGGACATGGAGACACACACACACACACCCCATACACACACACACACACACACACACACTCACACACAGACCTGGCAGCCCAGAGAAGAGAGGCTGTGCCCCCACTGTGACAAACAGGACATGGAGACACACACACACACACCCCATACACACACACACACACACACACACACTCACACACAGACCTGGCAGCCCAGAGAAGAGAGGCTGTGCCCCCACTGTGACAAACAGGACATGGAGACACACACACACACACCCCATACACACACACACACACACACACACACCCACACTCACACACAGACCTGGC
>NW_026890458.1:0-94000 GCF_963514075.1 Conger conger
AACTTTCCTTTCCGCCCGGGCAAAGGGCCTATAACTTGCGGCGGGAGGGCTTAAGAGTGGGCCCCCGCGAGTCGGGTGGAGAGCCGGGTGTGGAGAGGAGTAGCGGAGGTTCCCAGTCAGAGTGGGAGTGGAGGTTCCTGGGCAGAGTGGGACTGGAAGTGCCCAGGCTGATTGGAGTGAATGTGCCCTGGCTGAGTGGAGTGAATGTGCCCAGGCTGAGTGGAGTGAATGTGCCCAGGCTGCGTGGAGTGGAGGTTCCCAGGCTGAGTGGAGTGCAGGTTCCCAGCAGAGTGGGATTGGAAGTACCCAGGCTGAGTGGAGTGGAGGTTCCCAGGCTGAGTGGAGTGAATGTTCCCAGGCTGAATGGGAGTCAATGTGCCTAGACAGAGTGGAGTGAATGTGCCCAGGCTGAGTGGAGTGGAGGTGCCCAGGCTGAGTGGAGTTGGGGTTCCCAGGCAGAGAGGGACTGGAAGTGCCCTGGCTGAGTGGAGTGAATGTGCCCAGGCTGCGTGGAGTGGAGTGCGGGAGACAGTTCCGCGGTTCACTTTCCGCCCGGGCAAAGGGCCTATAACTTGCGGCGGGAGGCCTTAAGAGTGGGCCCCCGCGAGTCGGGTGGAGAGCCGGGTGTGGAGAGGAGTAGCGGAGGTTCCCAGTCAGAGTGGGAGTGGAGGTTCCTGGGCAAAGATGGACTGGAAGTGCCCAGGCTGATTGGAGTGAATGTGCCCTGGCTGAGTGGAGTGAATGTGCCCAGGCTGAGTGGAGTGAATGTGCCCAGGCTGACTGGAGAGAATGTGCCCAGGCTGAGTGGATTGGAGGTGCCCAGGCTGAGTGGAGTGCAGGTTCCCAGGCAGAGTGGGACTGGAAGTGCCCACGCGGAGTGGAGTGAATGTGCCCAGGCTGAATGGGAGTCAATGTGCCTAGACAGAGTGGAGTGAATGTGCCCGGCCGCCGGAGCCCGAAACGTGCGTTTCCCCATTGCCTTGAATGGGCGCGGAGAGAGGGGGGCGCTTTTTGGCTCGTGGCGCGGGCACCGTTGCGCCAAAGCGTCAAGTGTCACACCTCCCCGTGCTCGGGGCGGCCCCTTGGAGCTAACTAGCTGGATCTGGAGGGGCTGCGAGGCCGCCCAGGAGAACGGGTCCAAACCGCGTTCCGATCGGACGAGAATTGAGGGCGGGACACAGTTCCGCGGTTCACTTTCCGCCCGGGCAAAGGGCCTATAACTTGCGGCGGGAGGGCTTAAGAGTGGGCCCTTGCGAGTCGGGTGGAGAGCCGGGTGTGGAGAGGAGTAGCGGAGGTTCCCAGTCAGAGTGGGAGTGGAGGTTCCTGGGCAGAGTGGGACTGGAAGTGCCCAGGCTGAGTGGAGTGAATGTGCCCTGGCTGAGTGGAGTGAATGTGGCCAGGCTGAGTGGAGTGGAGGTGCCCAGGCTGAGTAGAGTGCAGGCACCCAGGCAGAGTGGGATTGGAAGTGCCCAGGCTGAGTGGAGTGAATGTGCCCAGGCTGAGTGGAGTTGGGGTTCCCTGACAGAGTGGGACTGGAAGTGCCAAGGCTGAGTGGAGTGAATGTGCCCAGGCTGAGTGGAGTGGAGGTGCCCAGGCCGAGTGGAGTGCAGGTTCCCAGGCAGAGTGGGACTGAAAGTGCCCAGGCTGAGTGGAGTGAATGTGCCCCAGGCTGATTGGAGTGGAGGTGCCCAGGCTGAATGGAGTTGGGGTTCCCTGGCAGAGTGGGACTGGAAGTGCCAACGGTGAGTGGAGTGAATGTGCCCAGGCTGAGTGGAGTGGAGGTGCCCAGGCTGAGTGGAGTTGGGGTTCCCTGGCAGAGTGGGACTGGAAGTGCCAACGCTGAGTGGAGTGAATGTGCCCAGGCTGAGTGGAGTGGATGTGCCCAGGCTGAGTGGAGTGCTGGTTCCCAGGCAGAGTGGGATTGGAAGTGCCCAGGCTGAGTGGAGTAATGTACCCAGGCTGAGTGGAGTGCAGGTGCCCAGGCTGAGTGGAGTGAATGTTCCCAGGCAGAGTGGGACTGGAAGTGCCAACGGTGAGTGGAGTGAATGTGCCCAGGCTGAGTGGAGTGGAGGTGCCCAGGCTGAGTGGAGTTGGGGTTCCCTGGCAGAGTGGGACTGGAAGTGCCAACGCTGAGTGGAGTGAATGTGCCCAGGCTGAGTGGAGTGGAGGTGCCCAGGCTGAGTGGAGTGCTGGTTCCCAGGCAGAGTGGGATTGGAAGTGCCCAGGCTGAGTGGAGTAATGTACCCAGGCTGAGTGGAGTGCAGGTGCCCAGGCTGAATTGAGTGAATGTTCCCAGGCTGAATGGGAGTCAATGTGCCTAGTCAGAGTGGAGTGAATGTGCCCAGGCTGAGTGGAGTGGAGGTGCCCAGGCTGAGTGGAGTTGGGGTTCCCAGGCAGAGAGGGACTGGAAGTGCCCTGGCTGAGTGGAGTGAATTTGCCCAGGCTGCGTGGAGTGGAGGTTCCCAGGCTGAGTGGAGTGCAGGTTCCAGGCAGAGTGGGATTGGAAGTACCCAGGCTGAGTGGAGTGGAGGTGCCCAGGCTGAGTGGAGTGCTGGTTCCCAGGCAGAGTGGGATTGGAAGTTCCCAGGCTGAGTGGAGTGAATGTCCCCAGGCTGAGTGGATTGCATGTGCCCAGGCTGAGTGGAGTGCAGGTTCCCTGGCAGAGTGGGATTGGAAGTTCCCAGGCTGAGTGGAGTGAATGTGCCCAGGCTGACTGGAGTGGAGGTGCCCAGGCCGAGTGGAGTGCAGGTTCCCAGGCAGAGTGGGACTGGAAGTGCCCAGGCGGAGTGGAGTGAATGTGCCCAGGCTGAATGGGAGTCAATGTGCCTAGACAGAGTGGAGTCAATGTGCCCGGCCGCCGGAGCCCGAAACGTGCGTTTCCCCATTTCCTTGAATGGGCGCGGAGAGAGGGGGGCGCTTTTTGGCTCGTGGCGCGGGCACCGTTGCGCCAAAGCGTCAAGTGTCACACCTCCCCGTGCTCGGGGCGGCCCCTTGGAGCTAACTGGCTGGGTCTGGAGGGGCTGCGAGGCCGCCCAGGAGAACGGGTCCAAACCGCGTTCCGATCGGACGAGAATTGAGGGCGGGACACAGTTCCGCGGTTCACTTTCCGCCCGGGCAAAGGGCCTATAACTTGCGGCGGGAGGGCTTAAGAGTGGGCCCCCGCGAGTCGGGTGGAGAGCCGGGTGTGGAGAGGAGTAGCGGAGGTTCCCAGTCAGAGTGGGAGTGGAGGTTCCTGGGCAGAGTGGGACTGGAAGTGCCCAGGCTGAGTGGAGTGAATGTGCCCTGGCTGAGTGGAGTGAATGTGCCCAGGCTGAGTGGAGTGGAGGTGCCCAGGCTGAGTAGAGTGCAGGCACCCAGGCAGAGTGGGATTGGAAGTGCCCAGGCTGAGTGGAGTGAATGTGCCCAGGCTGAGTGGAGTGGAGGTGCCCAGGCCGAGTGGAGTGCAGGTTCCCAGGCAGAGTGGGACTGGAAGTGCCCAGGCTGAGTGGAGTGAATGTGCCCAGGCAGAGTTGAGTGGAGGTGCCCAGGCTGAGTGGAGTTGGGGTTCCCTGGCAGAGTGGGACTGGAAGTGCCAAGGCTGAGTGGAGTGAATGTGCCCAGGCTGAGTGGAGTGGAGGTGCCCAGGCCGAGTGGAGTGCAGGTTCCCAGGCAGAGTAGGACTGAATGTGCCCAGGCTGAGTGGAGTGAATGTGCCCCAGGCTGAATGGAGTGGAGGTGCCCAGGCTGAGTGGACTGCAGGTTCCCAGCAGAGTGGGACTGGAAGAGCCCAGGCTGAGTGGACTGAATGTGCCCAGGCTGAGTGGAGTGAATGTGCCCAGGCAGAGTGGAGTGAATTTGCCGAGGCTGAGTGGAGTGGAGGTGCCCAGGCTGAGTGGAGTGCAGGTTCCCAGGCAGAGAGGGACTGGAAGTGCCCTTGCTGAGTGGAGTGAATGTGCCCAGGCTGCGTGGAGTGGAGGTTCCCAGGCTGAGTGGAGTGCAGGTTCCCAGCAGAGTGGGATTGGAAGTACCCAGGCTGAGTGGAGTGGAGGTGCCCAGGCTGAGTGGAGTGCAGGTTCCCAGGCAGAGTGGGATTGGAAGTGCCCAGGCTGAGTGGAGTGAATGTGCCCAGGCTGAGTGGAGTGGAGGTGCCCAGGCTGAGTGGAGTGAATGTGCCCAGGCTGAGTGGAGTGGAGGTGCCCAGGCCGAGTGGAGTGCAGGTTCCCAGGCAGAGTGGGACTGGAAGTGCCCAGGCTGAGTGGAGTGAATGTGCCCAGGCTGAGTGGAGTGGAGGTGCCCAGGCTGAGTGGAGTTGGGGTTCCCAGGCAGAGTGGGACTGGAAGTGCCCAGGCTGAGAGGAGTGAATGTGCCCAGGCTGAATGGAGTGGAGGTGCCCAGGCTGAGTGGAGTGCAGGTTCCCAGGCAGAGTGGGATTGGAAGTGCCCAGGCTGAGTGGAGTGAATGTGCCCAGGCTGAGTGGAGTGGAGGTGCCCAGGCTGAATGGAGTTGGGGTTCCCTGGCAGAGTGGAACTGGAAGTGCCAACGGTGAGTGGAGTGAATGTGCCCAGGCTGAGTGGAGTGGAGGTGCCCAGGCTGAGTGGAGTTGGGGTTCCCTGGCAGAGTGGGACTGGAAGTGCCAACGCTGAGTGGAGTGGAGGTGCCCAGGCTGAGTGGAGTGCTGGTTCCCAGGCAGAGTGGGATTGGAAGTGCCCAGGCTGAGTGGAGTAATGTACCCAGGCTGAGTGGAGTGCAGGTGCCCAGGCTGAGAGGAGTGCAGGTTCCCAGGCAGAGTGGGATTGGAAGTGCCCAGGCTGAGTGGAGTGAATGTGCCCAGGCTGAGTGGAGTGGAGGTGCCCAGGCCGAGTGGAGTGCAGGTTCCCAGGCAGAGTGGGACTGGAAGTGCCCAGGCGGAGTGGAGTGAATGTGCCCAGGCTGAATGGGAGTCAATGTGCCTAGACAGAGTGGAGTGAATTTGCCCAGCCGCCGGAGCCCGAAAAGTGCGTTTCCCCATTGCCTTGAATGGGCGCGGAGAGAGGGGGGCGCTTTTTGGCCCGTGGCGCGGGCACCGTTGCGCCAAAGCGTCAAGTGTCACCCCTCCCCGTGCTCGGGGCGGCCCCTTGGAGCTAACTGGCTGGGTCTGGAGGGGCTGCGAGGCCGCCCAGGAGAACGGGTCCAAACCGCGTTCCGATCGGACGAGAATTGAGGGCGGGACACAGTTCCGCGGTTCACTTTCCGCCCGGGCAAAGTGCCTATAACTTGCGGCGGGAGGGCTTAAGAGTGGGCCCCCGCGAGTCGGGTGGAGAGCCGGGTGTGGAGAGGAGTAGCGGAGGTTCCCAGTCAGAGTGGGAGTGGAGGTTCCTGGGCAGAGTGGGACTGGAAGTGCCCAGGCTGAGTGGAGTGAATGTGCCCTGGCTGAGTGGAGTGAATGTGGCCAGGCTGAGTGGAGTGGAGGTGCCCAGGCTGAGTGGAGTGCAGGCACCCAGGCAGAGTGGGATTGGAAGTGCCCAGGCTGAGTGGAGTGAATGTGCCCAGGCTGAGTGGAGTGGAGGTGCCCAGGCCGAGTGGAGTGCAGGTTCCCAGGCAGAGTGGGACTGGAAGTGCCCAGGCTGAGTGGAGTGAATGTGCCCAGGCTGAGTGGAGTGGAGGTGCCCAGGTTGAGTGGAGTTGGGGTTCCCTGGCAGAGTGGGACTGGAAGTGCCAAGGTTGAGTGGAGTGAATGTGCCCAGGCTGAGTGGAGTGGAGATGCCCAGGCCGAGTGGAGTGCAGGTTCCCAGGCAGAGTGTGACTGAAAGTGCCCAGGCTGAATGGAGTGGAGGTGCCCAGGCTGAGTGGAGGTGCCCAGGCTGAGTGGAGTGCAGGTTCCCAGGCAGAGTGGGATTGGAAGTGCCCAGGCTGAGTGGAGTGAATGTGCCCAGGCTGAGTGGAGTGGAGGTGCCCAGGCCGAGTGGAGTGCAGGTTCCCAGGCAGAGTGGGACTGGAAGTGCCCAGGCGGAGTGGAGTGAATGTGCCCAGGCTGAATGGGAGTCAATGTGCCTAGACAGAGTGGAGTGAATGTGCCCGGCCGCCGGAGCCCGAAACGTGCGTTTCCCCATTGCCTTGAATGGGCGGGGAGAGAGGGGGGCGCTTTTTGGCTCGTGGCGCGGGCACCGTTGCGCCAAAGCGTCAAGTGTCACACCTCCCCGTGCTCGGGGCGGCCCCTTGGAGCTAACTAACTGGGTCTGGAGGGGCTGCGAGGCCGCCCAGGAGAACGGGTCCAAACCGCGTTCCGATCGGACGAGAATTGAGGGCGGGACACAGTTCCGCGGTTCACTTTCCGCCCGGGCAAAGGGCCTATAACTTGCGGCGGGAGGGCTTAAGAGTGGGCCCCCGCGAGTCGGGTGGAGAGCCGGGTGTGGAGAGGAGTAGCGGAGGTTCCCAGTCAGAGTGGGAGTGAATGTGGCCAGGCTGAGTGGAGTGGAGGTGCCCAGGCTGAGTAGAGTGCAGGCACCCAGGCAGAGTGGGATTGGAAGTGCCCAGGCTGAGTGGAGTGAATGTGCCCAGGCTGAGTGGAGTGGAGGTGCCCAGGCCGAGTGGAGTGCAGGTTCCCAGCAGAGTGGGACTGGAAGTGCCCAGGCTGAGTGGAGTGAATGTGCCCAGGCTGAGTGGAGTGAATGTGCCCAGGCAGAGTGGAGTGAATGTGCCCAGGCTGAGTGGAGTGGAGGTGCCCAGGCTGAGTGGAGTGCAGGTTCCCAGGCCGAGTGGGACTGGAAGTGCCCAGGCTGAGTGGAGTGAATGTGCCCAGGCTGAATGGAGTGGAGGTGCCCAGGCTGAGTGGAGTGCAGGTTCCCAGGCAGAGTGGGATTGGAAGTGCCCAGGCTGAGTGGAGTGAATGTGCCCAGGCTGAGTGGAGTGAATGTGCCAGGCTGAGTGGATTGGAGGTGCCCAGGCTGAGTGGAGTGCAGGTTCCCAGGCAGAGTGGGACTGGAAGTGCCCAGGCTGAGTGGAGTGAATGTGCCCAGGCTGAGTGGAGTGGAGGTGCCCAGGCTGAGTGGAGTTGGGGTTCCCTGGCAGAGTGGGACTGGAAGTGCCAAGGCTGAGTGGAGTGAATGTGCCCAGGCTGAGTGGAGTGGAGGTGCCCAGGCCGAGTGGAGTGCAGGTTCCCAGGCAGAGTGGGACTGGAAGTGCCCAGGCGGAGTGGAGTGAATGTGCCCAGGCTGAATGGGAGTCAATGTGCCTAGACAGAGTGGAGTGAATGTGCCCGGCCGCCAGAGCCCGAAACGTGCGTTTCCCCATTGCCTTGAATGGGCGCGGAGAGAGGGGGGCGCTTTTTGGCTCGTGGCGCGGGCACCGTTGCGCCAAAGCGTCAAGTGTCACACCTCCCCGTGCTCGGGGCGGCCCCTTGGAGCTAACTGGCTGGGTCTGGAGGGGCTGCGAGGCCGCCCAGGAGAACGGGTCCAAACCGCGTTCCGATCGGACGAGAATTGAGGGCGGGACACAGTTCCGCGGTTCACTTTCCGCCCGGGCAAAGGGCCTATAACTTGCGGCGGGAGGGCTTAAGAGTGGGCCCCCGCGAGTCGGGTGGAGAGCCGGGTGTGGAGAGGAGTAGCGGAGGTTCCCAGTCAGAGTGGGAGTGGAGGTTCCTGGGCAGAGTGGGACTGGAAGTGCACAGGCTGAGTGGAGTGACTGTGCCCTGGCTGAGTGGAGTGAATGTGCCCAGGCTGAAT
Source organism: Conger conger (assembly GCF_963514075.1). Lineage (NCBI taxonomy): Eukaryota > Metazoa > Chordata > Actinopteri > Anguilliformes > Congridae > Conger > Conger conger. The sequence continues at coordinate 7,680 of NW_026890458.1, forward strand.
GGAGTGAATGTGCCCAGGCTGAGTGGAGTGAATGTGCCCAGGCTGACTGGAGAGAATGTGCCCAGGCTGAGTGGATTGGAGGTGCCCAGGCTGAGTGGAGTGCAGGTTCCCAGGCAGAGTGGGACTGGAAGTGCCCAGGCTGAGTGGAGTGAATGTGCCCAGGCTGAGTGGAGTGGAGGTGCCCAGGCTGAGTGGAGTTGGGGTTCCCTGGCAGAGTGGGACTGGAAGTGCCAAGGCTGAGTGGAGTGAATGTGCCCAGGCTGAGTGGAGTGAATGTGCCCAGGCAGAGTGGAGTGAATGTGCCCAGGCTGAGTGGAGTGGAGGTGCCCAGGCTGAGTGGAGTGCAGGTTCCCAGGCAGAGTGGGATTGGAAGTGCCCAGGCTGAGTGGAGTGAATGTGCCCAGGCTGAGTGGAGTGGAGGTGCCCAGGCCGAGTGGAGTGCAGGTTCCCAGGCAGAGTGGGACTGGAAGTGCCCAGGCGGAGTGGAGTGAATGTGCCCAGGCTGAATGGGAGTCAATGTGCCTAGACAGAGTGGAGTGAATGTGCCCAGGCTGAGTGGAGTGGAGGTGCCCAGGCTGAGTGGAGTTGGGGTTCCCAGGCAGAGAGGGACTGGAAGTGCCCTGGCTGAGTGGAGTGAATGTGCCCAGGCTGCGTGGAGTGGAGGTTCCCAGGCTGAGTGGAGTGCAGGTTCCCAGCAGAGTGGGACTGGAAGTGCCCAGGCTGAGTGGAGTGAATGTGCCCAGGCTGAGTGGAGTGAATGTGCCCAGGCTGAGTGGAGTGGAGGTGCCCAGGCTGAGTGGAGTTGGGGTTCCCTGGCAGAGTGGGACTGGAAGTGCCCAGGCTGAGTGGAGTGCAGGTTCCCAGGCCGAGTGGGACTGGAAGTGCCCAGGCTGAGTGGAGTGAATGTGCCCAGGCTGAATGGAGTGGAGGTGCCCAGGCTGAGTGGAGTGCAGGTTCCCAGGCAGAGTGGGATTGGAAGTGCCCAGGCTGAGTGGAGTGAATGTGCCCAGGCTGATTGGAGTGGAGGTGCCCAGGCTGAATGGAGTTGGGGTTCCCTGGCAGAGTGGGACTGGAAGTGCCAACGGTGAGTGGAGTGAATGTGCCCAGGCTGAGTGGAGTGGAGGTGCCCAGGCCGAGTGGAGTGCAGGTTCCCAGGCAGAGTGGGACTGAAAGTGCCCAGGCTGAGTGGAGTGAATGTGCCCAGGCTGAGTGCAGTGAATGTGCCCAGGCTGAGTGGAGTGAATGTGCCCAGGCTGAGTGGAGAGAATGTGCCCAGGCTGAGTGGATTGGAGGTGCCCAGGCTGAGTGGAGTGCAGGTTCCCAGGCAGAGTGGGACTGGAAGTGCCCAGGCTGAGTGGAGTGAATGTGACCAGGCTGAGTGGAGTGGAGGTGCCCAGGCTGAGTGGAGTTGGGGTTCCCTGGCAGAGTGGGACTGGAAGTGCCAAGGCTGAGTGGAGTGAATGTGCCCAGGCTGAGTGGAGTGGAGATGCCCAGGCTGAGTGGAGTGGAGGTGCCCAGGCTGAGTGGAGTGAATGTGCCCAGGCTGAGTGGATTGGAGGTGCCCAGGCTGAGTGGAGTGCAGGTTCCCAGGCAGAGTGGGACTGGAAGTGCCCAGGCTGAGTGGAGTGAATGTGCCCAGGCTGAGTGGAGTGGAGGTGCCCAGGCTGAGTGGAGTTGGGGTTCCCTGGCAGAGTGGGACTGGAAGTGCCAAGGCTGAGTGGAGTGAATGTGCCCAGGCTGAGTGGAGTGGAGGTGCCCAGGCCGAGTGGAGTGCAGGTTCCCAGGCAGAGTGGGACTGGAAGTGCCCAGGCGGAGTGGAGTGAATGTGCCCAGGCTGAATGGGAGTCAATGTGCCTAGACAGAGTGGAGTGAATGTGCCCGGCCGCCAGAGCCCGAAACGTGCGTTTCCCCATTGCCTTGAATGGGCGCGGAGAGAGGGGGGCGCTTTTTGGCTCGTGGCGCGGGCACCGTTGCGCCAAAGCGTCAAGTGTCACACCTCCCCGTGCTCGGGGCGGCCCCTTGGAGCTAACTGGCTGGGTCTGGAGGGGCTGCGAGGCCGCCCAGGAGAACGGGTCCAAACCGCGTTCCGATCGGACGAGAATTGAGGGCGGGACACAGTTCCGCGGTTCACTTTCCGCCCGGGCAAAGGGCCTATAACTTGCGGCGGGAGGGCTTAAGAGTGGGCCCCCGCGAGTCGGGTGGAGAGCCGGGTGTGGAGAGGAGTAGCGGAGGTTCCCAGTCAGAGTGGGAGTGGAGGTTCCTGGGCAGAGTGGGACTGGAAGTGCACAGGCTGAGTGGAGTGACTGTGCCCTGGCTGAGTGGAGTGAATGTGCCCAGGCTGAATGGAGTGAATGTGCCCAGGCTGAGTGGAGTGAATGTGCCCAGGCTGACTGGAGAGAATGTGCCCAGGCTGAGTGGATTGGAGGTGCCCAGGCTGAGTGGAGTGCAGGTTCCCAGGCAGAGTGGGACTGGAAGTGCCCAGGCTGAGTGGAGTGAATGTGCCCAGGCTGAGTGGAGTGGAGGTGCCCAGGCTGAGTGGAGTTGGGGTTCCCTGGCAGAGTGGGACTGGAAGTGCCAAGGCTGAGTGGAGTGAATGTGCCCAGGCTGAGTGGAGTGAATGTGCCCAGGCAGAGTGGAGTGAATGTGCCCAGGCTGAGTGGAGTGGAGGTGCCCAGGCTGAGTGGAGTGCAGGTTCCCAGGCAGAGTGGGATTGGAAGTGCCCAGGCTGAGTGGAGTGAATGTGCCCAGGCTGAGTGGAGTGGAGGTGCCCAGGCCGAGTGGAGTGCAGGTTCCCAGGCAGAGTGGGACTGGAAGTGCCCAGGCGGAGTGGAGTGAATGTGCCCAGGCTGAATGGGAGTCAATGTGCCTAGACAGAGTGGAGTGAATGTGCCCAGGCTGAGTGGAGTGGAGGTGCCCAGGCTGAGTGGAGTTGGGGTTCCCAGGCAGAGAGGGACTGGAAGTGCCCTGGCAGAGTGGAGTGAATGTGCCCAGGCTGCGTGGAGTGGAGGTTCCCCGGCTGAGTGGAGTGCAGGTTCCCAGCAGAGTGGGACTGGAAGTGCCCAGGCTGAGTGGAGTGAATGTGCCCAGGCTGAGTGGAGTGAATGTGCCCAGGCTGAGTGGAGTGAATGTGCCCAGGCTGAGTGGAGTGGAGGTGCCCAGGCTGAGTGGAGTGCAGGTTCCCAGGCAGAGTGGGACTGGAAGTGCCCAGGCTGAGTGGAGTGAATGTGCCCAGGCTGAATGGAGTGGAGGTGTCCAGGCTGAGTGGAGTGCAGGTTCCCAGGCAGAGTGGGATTGGAAGTGCCCAGGCTGAGTCGAGTGAATGTGCCCAGGCTGAGTGGAGTGGAGGTGCCCAGGCTGAGTGGAGTTGGGGTTTCCTGGCAGAGTGGGACTGGAAGTGCCAACGCTGAGTGGAGTGAATGTGCCCAGGCTGAGTGGAGTGGAGGTGCCCAGGCCGAGTGGAGTGCAGGTTCCCAGGCAGAGTGGGACTGGAAGTGCCCAGGCGGAGTGGAGTGAATGTGCCCAGGCTGAATGGGAGTCAATGTGCCTAGACAGAGTGGAGTGAATGTGCCCAGCCGCCGGAGCCCGAAACGTGCGTTTCCCCATTGCCTTGAATGGGCGCGGAGAGAGGGGGGCGCTTTTTGGCTCGTGGCGCGGGCACCGTTGCGCCAAAGCGTCAAGTGTCACCCCTCCCCGTGCTCGGGGCAGCCCCTTGGAGCTAACTGGCTGGGTTTGGAGGGGCTGCGAGGCCGCCCAGGAGAACGGGTCCAAACCGCGTTCCGATCGGACGAGAATTGAGGGCGGGACACAGTTCCGCGGTTCACTTTCCGCCCGGGCAAAGGGCCTATTACTTGCGGCGGGAGGGCTTAAGAGTGGGCCCCCGTGAGTCGGGTGGAGAGCCGGGTGTGGAGAGGAGTAGCGGAGGTTCCCAGTCAGAGTGGGAGTGGAGGTTCCTGGGCAGAGTGGGACTGGAAGTGCCCAGGCTGAGTGGAGTGAATGTGCCCAGGCTGAGTGGAGTGAATGTGCCCAGGCAGAGTGGAGTGAATGTGCCCAGGCTGAGTGGAGTGGAGGTGCCCAGGCTGAGTGGAGTGCAGGTTCCCAGGCAGAGTGGGACTGGAAGTGCCCAGGCTGAGTGGAGTGAATGTGCCCAGGCTGAATGGAGTGGAGGTGCCCAGGCTGAGTGGAGTGCAGGTTCCCAGGCAGAGTGGGATTGGAAGTGCCCAGGCTGAGTGGAGTGAATGTGCCCAGGCTGATTGGAGTGGAGGTGCCCAGGCTGAATGGAGTTGGGGTTCCCTGGCAGAGTGGGACTGGAAGTGCCAACGGTGAGTGGAGTGAATGTGCCCAGGCTGAGTGGAGTGGAGGTGCCCAGGCCGAGTGGAGTGCAGGTTCCCAGGCAGAGTGGGACTGAATGTGCCCAGGCTGAGTGGAGTGAATGTGCCCAGGCTGAGTGCAGTGAATGTGCCCAGGCTGAGTGGAGTGAATGTGCCCAGGCTGAGTGGAGAGAATGTGCCCAGGCTGAGTGGATTGGAGGTGCCCAGGCTGAGTGGAGTGCAGGTTCCCAGGCAGAGTGGGACTGGAAGTGCCCAGGCTGAGTGGAGTGAATGTGCCCAGGCTGAGTGGAGTGGAGGTGCCCAGGCTGAGTGGAGTTGGGGTTCCCTGGCAGAGTGGGACTGGAAGTGCCAAGGCTGAGTGGAGTGAATGTGCCCAGGCTGAGTGGAGTGGAGATGCCCAGGCTGAGTGGAGTGGAGGTGCCCAGGCTGAGTGGAGTGAATGTGCCCAGGCTGACTGGAGAGAATGTGCCCAGGCTGAGTGGATTGGACGTGCCCAGGCTGAGTGGAGTGCAGGTTCCCAGGCAGAGTGGGACTGGAAGTGCCCAGGCTGAGTGGAGTGAATGTGCCCAGGCTGAGTGGAGTGGAGGTGCCCAGGCTGAGTGGAGTTGGGGTTCCCTGGCAGAGTGGGACTGGAAGTGCCAAGGCTGAGTGGAGTGAATGTGCCCAGGCTGAGTGGAGTGGAGGTGCCCAGGCCGAGTGGAGTGCAGGTTCCCAGGCAGAGTGGGACTGGAAGTGCCTAGACAGAGTGGAGTGAATGTGCCCGGCCGCCAGAGCCCGAAACGTGCGTTTCCCCATTGCCTTGAATGGGCGCGGAGAGAGGGGGGCGCTTTTTGGCTCGTGGCGCGGGCACCGTTGCGCCAAAGCGTCAAGTGTCACACCTCCCCGTGCTCGGGGCGGCCCCTTGGAGCTAACTGGCTGGGTCTGGAGGGGCTGCGAGGCCGCCCAAAAGAACGGGTCCAAACCGCGTTCCGATCGGACTAGAATTGAGGGCGGGAAACAGTTCCGCGGTTCACTTTCCGCCCGGGCAAAGGGCCTATAACTTGCGGCGGGAGGGCTTAAGAGTGGGCCCCCGCGAGTCGGGTGGAGAGCCGGGTGTGGAGAGGAGTAGCGGAGGTTCCCAGTCAGAGTGGGAGTGGAGGTTCCTGGGCAGAGTGGGACTGGAAGTGCCCAGGCTGAGTGGAGTGACTGTGCCCTGGCTGAGTGGAGTGTATGTGCCCAGGCTGAGTGGAGTGAATGTGCCCAGGCTGAGTGGAGTGAATGTGCCCAGGCTGACTGGAGAGAATGTGACCAGGCTGAGTGGATTGGAGGTGCCCAGGCTGAGTGGAGTGCAGGTTCCCAGGCAGAGTGGGACTGGAAGTGCCCAGGCTGAGTGGAGTGAATGTGCCCAGGCTGAGTGGAGTGGAGGTGCCCAGGCTGAGTGGAGTTGGGGTTCCCTGGCAGAGTGGGACTGGAAGTGCCAAGGCTGAGTGGAGTGAATGTGCCCAGGCTGAGTGGAGTGAATGTGCCCAGGCAGAGTGGAGTGAATGTGCCCAGGCTGAGTGGAGTGGAGGTGCCCAGGCTGAGTGGAGTGCAGGTTCCCAGGCAGAGTGGGATTGGAAGTGCCCAGGCTGAGTGGAGTGAATGTGCCCAGGCTGAGTGGAGTGGAGGTGCCCAGGCCGAGTGGAGTGCAGGTTCCCAGGCAGAGTGGGACTGGAAGTGCCCAGGCGGAGTGGAGTGAATGTGCCCAGGCTGAATGGGAGTCAATGTGCCTAGACAGAGTGGAGTGAATGTGCCCAGGCTGAGTGGAGTGGAGGTGCCCAGGCTGAGTGGAGTTGGGGTTCCCAGGCAGAGAGGGACTGGAAGTGCCCTGGCTGAGTGGAGTGAATGTGCCCAGGCTGCGTGGAGTGGAGGTTCCCAGGCTGAGTGGAGTGCAGGTTCCCAGCAGAGTGGGACTGGAAGTGCCCAGGCTGAGTGGAGTGAATGTGCCCAGGCTGAGTGGAGTGAATGTGCCCAGGCTGAGTGGAGTGAATGTGCCCAGGCTGAGTGGAGTGGAGGTGCCCAGGCTGAGTGGAGTGCAGGTTCCCAGGCAGAGTGGGACTGGAAGTGCCCAGGCTGAGTGGAGTGAATGTGCCCAGGCTGAATGGAGTGGAGGTGTCCAGGCTGAGTGGAGTGCACGTTCCCAGGCAGAGTGGGATTGGAAGTGCCCAGGCTGAGTGGAGTGAATGTGCCCAGGCTGAGTGGAGTGGAGGTGCCCAGGCTGAGTGGAGTCGGGGTTTCCTGGCAGAGTGGGACTGGAAGTGCCAACGCTGAGTGGAGTGAATGTGCCCAGGCTGAGTTGAGTAGAGGTTCCCAGGCAGAGTGGGACTGGAAGTGCCCAGGCGGAGTGGAGTGAATGTGCCCAGGCTGAATGGGAGTCAATGTGCCTAGACAGAGTGGAGTGAATGTGCCCAGCCGCCGGAGCCCGAAACGTGCGTTTCCCCATTGCCTTGAATGGGCGCGGAGAGAGGGGGGCGCTTTTTGGCTCGTGGCGCGGGCACCGTTGCGCCAAAGCGTCAAGTGTCACCCCTCCCCGTGCTCGGGGCGGCCCCTTGGAGCTAACTGGCTGGGTCTGGAGGGGCTGCGAGGCCGCCCAGGAGAACGGGTCCAAACCGCGTTCCGATCGGACGAGAATTGAGGGCGGGACACAGTTCCGCGGTTCACTTTCCGCCCGGGCAAAGGGCCTATTACTTGCGGCGGGAGGGCTTAAGAGTGGGCCCCCGTGAGTCGGGTGGAGAGCCGGGTGTGGAGAGGAGTAGCGGAGGTTCCCAGTCAGAGTGGGAGTGGAGGTTCCTGGGCAGAGTGGGACTGGAAGTGCCCAGGCTGAGTGGAGTGAATGTGCCCTGGCTGAGTGGAGTGAATGTGGCCAGGCTGAGTGGAGTGGAGGTGCCCAGGCCGAGTGGAGTGCAGGTTCCCAGGCAGAGTGGGACTGGAAGTGCCCAGGCTGAGTGGAGTGAATGTGCCAAGACTGAGTTGAGTGGAGGTGCCCAGGCTGAGTGGAGTTGGGGGTCCCTGGCAGAGTGGGACTGGAAGTGCCAAGGCTGAGTGGAGTGAATGTGCCCAGGCTGAGTGGAGTGGAGGTGCCCAGGCTGAGTGGAGTGCAGGTTCCCAGGCAGAGTGGGATTGGAAGTGCCCAGGCTGAGTGGAGTGAATGTACCCAGGCTGAGTGGAGTGGAGGTGCCCAGGCTGAGTGGAGTGCAGGTTCCCAGGCAGAGTGGGATTGGAAGTGCCCAGGCTGAGTGGAGTGAATGTGCCCAGGCTGAGTGGAGTGGAGGTGCCCAGGCTGAGTGGAGTTGGGGTTCCCTGGCAGAGTGGGACTGGAAGTGCCAAGGCTGAGTGGAGTGAATGTGCCCAGGCTGAATGGAGTGGAGGTGTCCAGGCTGAGTGGAGTGCACGTTCCCAGGCAGAGTGGAGTCGGGGTTTCCTGGCAGAGTGGGACTGGAAGTGCCAACGCTGAGTGGAGTGAATGTGCCCAGGCTGAGTGGAGTGGAGGTTCCCAGGCAGAGTGGGACTGGAAGTGCCCAGGCGGAGTGGAGTGAATGTGCCCAGGCTGAATGGGAGTCAATGTGCCTAGACAGAGTGGAGTGAATGTGCCCAGCCGCCGGAGCCCGAAACGTGCGTTTCCCCATTGCCTTGAATGGGCGCGGAGAGAGGGGGGCGCTTTTTGGCTCGTGGCGCGGGCACCGTTGCGCCAAAGCGTCAAGTGTCACCCCTCCCCGTGCTCGGGGCGGCCCCTTGGAGCTAACTGGCTGGGTCTGGAGGGGCTGCGAGGCCGCCCAGGAGAACGGGTCCAAACCGCGTTCCGATCGGACGAGAATTGAGGGCGGGACACAGTTCCGCGGTTCACTTTCCGCCCGGGCAAAGGGCCTATTACTTGCGGCGGGAGGGCTTAAGAGTGGGCCCCCGTGAGTCGGGTGGAGAGCCGGGTGTGGAGAGGAGTAGCGGAGGTTCCCAGTCAGAGTGGGAGTGGAGGTTCCTGGGCAGAGTGGGACTGGAAGTGCCCAGGCTGAGTGGAGTGAATGTGCCCTGGCTGAGTGGAGTGAATGTGGCCAGGCTGAGTGGAGTGGAGGTGCCCAGGCCGAGTGGAGTGCAGGTTCCCAGGCAGAGTGGGACTGGAAGTGCCCAGGCTGAGTGGAGTGAATGTGCCCAGACTGAGTTGAGTGGAGGTGCCCAGGCTGAGTGGAGTTGGGGGTCCCTGGCAGAGTGGGACTGGAAGTGCCAAGGCTGAGTGGAGTGAATGTGCCCAGGCTGAGTGGAGTGGAGGTGCCCAGGCTGAGTGGAGTGCAGGTTCCCAGGCAGAGTGGGATTGGAAGTGCCCAGGCTGAGTGGAGTGAATGTACCCAGGCTGAGTGGAGTGGAGGTGCCCAGGCTGAGTGGAGTGCAGGTTCCCAGGCAGAGTGGGATTGGAAGTGCCCAGGCTGAGTGGAGTGAATGTGCCCAGGCTGAGTGGAGTGGAGGTGCCCAGGCTGAGTGGAGTTGGGGTTCCCTGGCAGAGTGGGACTGGAAGTGCCAAGGCTGAGTGGAGTGAATGTGCCCAGGCTGAGTGGACTGGAGGTGCCCAGGCCGAGTGGAGTGCAGGTTCCCAGGCAGAGTGGGACTGGAAGTGCCCAGGCGGAGTGGAGTGAATGTGCCCAGGCTGAATCTGAGTCAATGTGCCTAGACAGAGTGGAGTGAATGTGCCCGGCCGCCGGAGCCCGAAACGTGCGTTTCCCCATTGCCTTGAATAGGCGCGGAGAGAGGGGGGCGCTTTTTGGCTCGTGGCGCGGTCACCGTTGCGCCAAAGCGTCAAGTGTCACACCTCCCCGTGCTCGGGGCGGCCCCTTGGAGCTAACTAGCGGGGTTTGGAGGGGCTGCGAGGCCGCCCAGGAGAACGGGTCCAAACCGCGTTCCGATCGGACGAGAATTGAGGGCGGGACACAGTTCCGCGGTTCACTTTCCGCCCAGGCAAAGGGCCTATAACTTGCGGCGGGAGGGCTTAACAGTGGGCCCCCGCGAGTCGGGTGGAGAGCCGGGTGTGGAGAGAAGTAGCGGAGGTTCCCAGTCAGAGTGGGAGTGGAGGTTCCTGGGCAGAGTGGGACTGGAAGTGCCCAGGCTGAGTGGAGTGAATGTGCCCTGGCTGAGTGGAGTGAATGTGCCCAGGCTGAGTGGAGTGAATGTGCCCAGGCTGAGTGGAGTGAATGTGCCCAGGCTGAGTGGATTGGAGGTGCCCAGGCTGAGTGGAGTGCAGGTTCCCAGGCAGAGTGGGACTGGAAGTGCCCAGGCTGAGTGGAGTGAATGTGCCCAGGCTGAGTGGAGTGAATGTTCCCAGGCTGAATGGGAGTCAATGTGCCTAGACAGAGTGGAGTGAATGTGCCCAGGCTGAGTGGAGTGGAGGTGCCCAGGCTGAGTGGAGTTGGGGTTCCCAGGCAGAGAGGGACTGGAAGTGCCCTGGCTGAGTGGAGTGAATGTGCCCAGGCTGCGTGGAGTGGAGGTTCCCAGGCTGAGTGGAGTGCAGGTTCCCAGCAGAGTGGGATTGGAAGTACCCAGGCTGAGTGGAGTGGAGGTGCCCAGGCTGAGTGGAGTGCAGGTTCCCAGGAAGAGTGGGATTGGAAGTGCCCAGGCTGAGTGGAGTGAATGTGCCCAGGCTGAGTGGAGTGGAGGTGCCTAGACAGAGTGGAGTGAATGTGCCCAGGCTGAGTGGAGTGGAGGTGCCCAGGCTGAGTGGAGTTGGGGTTCCCAGGCAGAGAGGGACTGGAAGTGCCCTGGCTGAGTGGAGTGAATGTGCCCAGGCTGCGTGGAGTGGAGGTTCCCAGGCTGAGTGGAGTGCAGGCTCCCAGCAGAGTGGGACTGGAAGTGCCCAGGCTGAGTGGAGTGAATGTGCCCAGGCTGAGTGGAGTGAATGTGCCCAGGCAGAGTGGAGTGAATGTGCCCAGGCTGACTGGAGTGGAGGTGCCCAGGCTGAGTGGAGTGCAGGTTCCCAGGCAGAGTGGGACTGGAAGTGCCCAGGCTGAGTGGAGTGAATGTGCCCAGGCTGAGTGGAGTGGAGGTGCCCAGGCTGAATGGAGTTGGGGTTCCCTGGCAGAGTGGAACTGGAAGTGCCAACGGTGAGTGGAGTGAATGTGCCCAGGCTGAGTGGAGTGGAGGTGCCCAGGCTGAGTGGAGTTGGGGTTCCCTGGCAGAGTGGGACTGGAAGTGCCAACGCTGAGTGGAGTGGAGGTGCCCAGGCCGAGTGGAGTGCAGGTTCCCAGGCAGAGTGGGACTGGAAGTGCCCAGGCGGAGTGGAGTGAATGTGCCCAGGCTGAATGGGAGTCAATGTGCCTAGACAGAGTGGAGTGAATGTGCCCGGCCGCCGGAGCCCGAAACGTGCGTTTCCCCATTGCCTTGAATGGGCGCGGAGAGAGGGGGGCGCTTTTTGGCTCGTGGCGCGGGCACCGTTGCGCCAAAGCGTCAAGTGTCACACCTCCCCGTGCTCGGGGCGGCCCCTTGGAGCAAACTGGCTGGGTCTGGAGGGGCTGCGAGGCCGCCCAGGAGAACGGGTCCAAACCGCGTTCCGATCGGACGAGAATTGAGGGCGGGACACAGTTCCGCGGTTCACTTTCCGCCCGGGCAAAGGGCCTATAACTTGCGGCGGGAGGGCTTAAGAGTGGGCCCCCGCGAGTCGGGTGGAGAGCCGGGTGTGGAGAGGAGTAGCGGAGGTTCCCAGCCAGAGTGGGAGTGGAGGTTCCTGGGCAGAGTGGGACTGGAAGTGCCCAGGCTGAGTGGAGTGAATGTGCCCTGGCTGAGTGGAGTGAATGTGCCCAGGCTGAGTGGAGTGAATGTGCCCAGGCTGAGTGGAGTGAATGTGCCCAGGCTGACTGGAGAGAATGTGCCCAGGCTGAGTGGATTGGAGGTGCCCAGGCTGAGTGGAGTGCAGGTTCCCAGGCAGAGTGGGACTGGAAGTGCCCACGCGGAGTGGAGTGAATGTGCCCAGGCTGAATGGGAGTCAATGTGCCTAGACAGAGTGGAGTGAATGTGCCCGGCCGCCGGAGCCCGAAACGTGCGTTTCCCCATTGCCTTGAATGGGCGCGGAGAGAGGGGGGCGCTTTTTGGCTCGTGGCGCGGGCACCGTTGCGCCAAAGCGTCAAGTGTCACACCTCCCCGTGCTCGGGGCGGCCCCTTGGAGCTAACTAGCTGGATCTGGAGGGGCTGCGAGGCCGCCCAGGAGAACGGGTCCAAACCGCGTTCCGATCGGACGAGAATTGAGGGCGGGACACAGTTCCGCGGTTCACTTTCCGCCCGGGCAAAGGGCCTATAACTTGCGGCGGGAGGGCTTAAGAGTGGGCCCTTGCGAGTCGGGTGGAGAGCCGGGTGTGGAGAGGAGTAGCGGAGGTTCCCAGTCAGAGTGGGAGTGGAGGTTCCTGGGCAGAGTGGGACTGGAAGTGCCCAGGCTGAGTGGAGTGAATGTGCCCTGGCTGAGTGGAGTGAATGTGGCCAGGCTGAGTGGAGTGGAGGTGCCCAGGCTGAGTAGAGTGCAGGCACCCAGGCAGAGTGGGATTGGAAGTGCCCAGGCTGAGTGGAGTGAATGTGCCCAGGCTGAGTGGAGTGGAGGTGCCCAGGCTGAGTGGAGTTGGGGTTCCCTGACAGAGTGGGACTGGAAGTGCCAAGGCTGAGTGGAGTGAATGTGCCCAGGCTGAGTGGAGTGGAGGTGCCCAGGCTGAGTGGAGTGCTGGTTCCCAGGCAGAGTGGGATTGGAAGTTCCCAGGCTGAGTGGAGTGAATGTCCCCAGGCTGAGTGGATTGCATGTGCCCAGGCTGAGTGGAGTGCAGGTTCCCTGGCAGAGTGGGATTGGAAGTTCCCAGGCTGAGTGGAGTGAATGTGCCCAGGCTGCGTGGAGTGGAGGTTCCCAGGCTGAGTGGAGTGCAGGTTCCCAGCAGAGTGGGATTGGAAGTACCCAGGCTGAGTGGAGTGGAGGTGCCCAGGCTGAGTGGAGTGCAGGTTCCCAGGCAGAGTGGGATTGGAAGTGCCAACGCTGAGTGGAGTGGAGGTGCCCAGGCTGAGTGGAGTGCTGGTTCCCAGGCAGAGTGGCATTGGAAGTGCCCAGGCTGAGTGGAGTAATGTACCCAGGCTGAGTGGAGTGCAGGTGCCCAGGCTGAGAGGAGTGCAGGTTCCCAGGCAGAGTGGGATTGGAAGTGCCCAGGCTGAGTGGAGTGAATGTGCCCAGGCTGAGTGGAGTGGAGGTGCCCAGGCTGAATGGAGTTGGGGTTCCCTGGCAGAGTGGAACTGGAAGTGCCAACGGTGAGTGGAGTGAATGTGCCCAGGCTGAGTGGAGTGGAGGTGCCCAGGCTGAGTGGAGTTGGGGTTCCCTGGCAGAGTGGGACTGGAAGTGCCAACGCTGAGTGGAGTGGAGGTGCCCAGGCTGAGTGGAGTGCTGGTTCCCAGGCAGAGTGGGATTGGAAGTGCCCAGGCTGAGTGGAGTAATGTACCCAGGCTGAGTGGAGTGGAGGTGCCCAGGCTGAGTGGAGTGCTGGTTCCCAGGCAGAGTGGGATTGGAAGTGCCCAGGCTGAGTGGAGTGAATGTGCCCAGGCTGCGTGGAGTGGAGGTTCCCAGGCTGAGTGGAGTGCAGGTTCCCAGCAGAGTGGGATTGGAAGTACCCAGGCTTAGTGGAGTGGAGGTGCCCAGGCTGAGTGGAGTGCAGGTTCCCAGGCAGAGTGGGATTGGAAGTGCCCAGGCTGAGTGGAGTGAATGTGCCCAGGCTGAGTGGAGTGGAGGTTCCCAGGCTGAGTGGAGTTGGGGTTCCCTGGCAGAGTGGGACTGGAAGTGCCAAGGCTGAGTGGAGTGAATGTACCCAGGCTGAAGGAAGTGGAGGTGCCCAGGCTGAGTGGAGTGCTGGTTCCCAGGCAGAGTGGGATTGGAAGTTCCCAGGCTGAGTGGAGTGAATGTCCCCAGGCTGAGTGGATTGCATTTGCCCAGGCTGAGTGGAGTGCAGGTTCCCAGCAGAGTGGGATTGGAAGTACCCAGGCTGAGTGGAGTGGAGGTGCCCAGGCTGAGTGGAGTGCAGGTTCCCAGGCAGAGTGGGATTGGAAGTGCCCAGGCTGAGTGGAGTGAATGTGCCCAGGCTGAGTGGAGTGGAGGTGCCCAGGCTGAGTGGAGTTGGGGTTCCCTGGCAGAGTGGGACTGGAAGTGCCAAGGCTGAGTGGAGTGAATGTACCCAGGCTGAGTGGAGTGGAGGTGCCCAGGCTGAGTGGAGTGCTGGTTCCCAGGCAGAGTGGGATTTGAAGTTCCCAGGCTGAGTGGAGTGAATGTCCCCAGGCTGAGTGGATTGCATGTGCCCAGGCTGAGTGGAGTGCAGGTTCCCAGGCAGAGTGGCATTGGAAGTGCCCAGGCTGAGTGGAGTAATGTACCCAGGCTGAGTGGAGTGCAGGTGCCCAGGCTGAGAGGAGTGCAGGTTCCCAGGCAGAGTGGGACTGGAAGTGCCCAGGCGGAGTGGAGTGAATGTGCCCAGGCTGAATGGGAGTCAATGTGCCTAGACAGAGTGGAGTGAATGTGCCCGGCCGCCGGAGCCCGAAACGTGCGTTTCCCCATTGCCTTGAATGGGCGCGGAGAGAGGGGGGCGCTTTTTGGCTCGTGGTGCGGGCACCGTTGCGCCAAAGCGTCAAGTGTCACACCTCCCCGTGCTCGGGGCGGCCCCTTGGAGCTAACTGGCTGGGTCTGGAGGGGCTGCGAGGCCGCCCAGGAGAACGGGTCCAAACCGCGTTCCGATCGGACGAGAATTGAGGGCGGGACACAGTTCCGCGGTTCACTTTCCGCCCGGGCAAAGGGCCTATAACTTGCGGCGGGAGGGCTTAAGAGTGGGCCCCCGCGAGTCGGGTGGAGAGCCGGGTGTGGAGAGGAGTAGCGGAGGTTCCCAGTCAGAGTGGGAGTGGAGGTTCCTGGGCAGAGTGGGACTGGAAGTGCCCAGGCTGATTGGAGTGAATGTGCCCTGGCTGAGTGGAGTGAATGTGCCCAGGCTGAGTGGAGTGAATGTGCCCAGGCTGACTGGAGAGAATGTGCCCAGGCTGAGTGGATTGGAGGTGCCCAGGCTGAGTGGAGTGCAGGTTCCCAGTCAGAGTGGGACTGGAAGTGCCCAGGCTGAGTGGAGTGAATGTGCCCAGGCTGAGTGGAGTGAATGTTCCCAGGCTGAATGGGAGTCAAAGTGCCTAGACAGAGTGGAGTGAATGTGCCCAGGCTGAGTGGAGTGGAGGTGCCCAGGCTGAGTGGAGTTGGGGTTCCCAGGCAGAGAGGGACTGGAAGTGCCCTGGCTGAGTGGAGTGAATGTGCCCAGGCTGCGTGGAGTGGAGGTTCCCAGGCTGAGTGGAGTGCAGGTTCCCAGCAGAGTGGGATTGGAAGTACCCAGGCTGAGTGGAGTGGAGGTTCCCAGGCTGAGTGGAGTGAATGTTCCCAGGCTGAATGGGAGTCAATGTGCCTAGACAGAGTGGAGTGAATGTGCCCAGGCTGAGTGGAGTGGAGGTGCCCAGGCTGAGTGGAGTTGGGGTTCCCAGGCAGAGAGGGACTGGAAGTGCCCTGGCTGAGTGGAGTGAATGTGCCCAGGCTGCGTGGAGTGGAGGTTCCCAGGCTGAGTGGAGTGCAGGTTCCCAGCAGAGTGGGATTGGAAGTACCCAGGCTGAGTGGAGTGGAAGTGCCCAGGAAGTGCCCAGGCTGAGTGGAGTGCAGGTTCCCAGGCAGAGTGGGATTGGAAGTGCCCAGGCTGAGTGGAGTGAATGTGCCCAGGCTGAGTGGAGTGGAGGTGCCCAGGCTGAGTGGAGTTGGGGTTCCCTGGCAGAGTGGGACTGGAAGTGCCAAGGCTGAGTGGAGTGAATGTACCCAGGCTGAGTGGAGTGGAGGTGCCCAGGCTGAGTGGAGTGCTGGTTCCCAGGCAGAGTGGGATTGGAAGTTCCCAGGCTGAGTGGAGTGAATGTCCCCAGGCTGAGTGGATTGCATGTGCCCAGGCTGAGTGGAGTGCAGGTTCCCTGGCAGAGTGGGATTGGAAGTGCCCAGGCTGAGTGGAGTGAATATGCCCAGGCTGACTGGAGTGGAGGTGCCCAGGCCGAGTGGAGTGCAGGTTCCCAGGCAGAGTGGGACTGGAAGTGCCCAGGCGGAGTGGAGTGAATGTGCCCAGGCTGAATGGGAGTCAATGTGCCTAGACAGAGTGGAGTGAATGTGCCCGGCCGCCGGAGCCCGAAACGTGCGTTTCCCCATTGCCTTGAATGGGCGCGGAGAGAGGGGGGCGCTTTTTGGCTCGTGGCGCGGGCACCGTTGCGCCAAAGCGTGAAGTGTCACACCTCCCCGTGCTCGGGGCGGCCCCTTGGAGCTAACTGGCTGGGTCTGGAGGGGCTGCGAGGCCGCCCAGGAGAACGGGTCCAAACCGCGTTCCGATCGGACGAGAATTGAGGGCGGGAGACAGTTCCGCGGTTCACTTTCCGCCCGGGCAAAGGGCCTATAACTTGCGGCGGGAGGCCTTAAGAGTGGGCCCCCGCGAGTCGGGTGGAGAGCCGGGTGTGGAGAGGAGTAGCGGAGGTTCCCAGTCAGAGTGGGAGTGGAGGTTCCTGGGCAAAGATGGACTGGAAGTGCCCAGGCTGATTGGAGTGAATGTGCCCTGGCTGAGTGGAGTGAATGTGCCCAGGCTGAGTGGAGTGAATGTGCCCAGGCTGACTGGAGAGAATGTGCCCAGGCTGAGTGGATTGGAGGTGCCCAGGCTGAGTGGAGTGCAGGTTCCCAGGCAGAGTGGGACTGGAAGTGCCCAGGCTGAGTGGAGTGAATGTGCCCAGGCTGAGTGGAGTGAATGTTCCCAGGCTGAATGGGAGTCAATGTGCCTAGACAGAGTGGAGTGAATGTGCCCAGGCTGAGTGGAGTGGAGGTGCCCAGGCTGAGTGGAGTTGGGGTTCCCAGGCAGAGAGGGACTGGAAGTGCCCTGGCTGAGTGGAGTGAATGTGCCCAGGCTGCGTGGAGTGGAGGTTCCGAAGGCTGAGTGGAGTGCAGGTTCCCAGAAGAGTGGGATTGGAAGTACCCAGGCTGAGTGGAGTGGAGGTTCCCAGGCTGAGTGGAGTGCAGGTTCCCAGGCAGAGTGGGATTGGAAGTGCCCAGGCTGAGTGGAGTGAATGTGCCCAGGCTGAGTGGAGTGGAGGTGCCCAGGCTGAGTGGAGTTGGGGTTCCCTGGCAGAGTGGGACTGGAAGTGCCCAGGCTGAGTGGAGTGAATGTACCCAGGCTGAGTGGAGTGGAGGTGCCCAGGCTGAGTGGAGTGCTGGTTCCCAGGCAGAGTGGGATTGGAAGTTCCCAGGCTGAGTGGAGTGAATGTCCCCAGGCTGAGTGGATTGCATGTGCCCAGGCTGAGTGGAGTACAGGTTCCCTGGCAGAGTGGGATTGGAAGTGCCCAGGCTGAGTGGAGTGAATGTGCCCAGGCTGACTGGAGTGGAGGTGCCCAGGCCGAGTGGAGTGCAGGTTCCCAGGCAGAGTGGGACTGGAAGTGCCCAGGCGGAGTGGAGAGAATGTGCCCAGGCCGAATGGGAGTCAATGTGCCTAGACAGAGTGGAGTGAATGTGCCCAGGCTGAGTGGAGTGGAGGTGCCCAGGCTGAGTGGAGTTGGGGTTCCCAGGCAGAGAGGGACTGGAAGTGCCCTGGCTGAGTGGAGTGAATGTGCCCAGGCTGAGTGGAGTGGAGGTGCCCAGGCTGAGTGGAGTTGGGGTTCCCTGGCAGAGTGGGACTGGAAGTGCCCAGGCTGAGTGGAGTGAATATGCCCAGGCTGACTGGAGTGGAGGTGCCCAGGCCGAGTGGAGTGCAGGTTCCCAGGCAGAGTGGGACTGGAAGTGCCCAGGCGGAGTGGAGTGAATGTGCCCAGGCTGAATGGGAGTCAATGTGCCTAGACAGAGTGGAGTGAATGTGCCCGGCCGCCGGAGCCCGAAACGTGCGTTTCCCCATTGCCTTGAATGGGCGCGGAGAGAGGGGGGCGCTTTTTGGCTCGTGGCGCGGGCACCGTTGCGCCAAAGCGTCAAGTGTCACACCTCCCCGTGCTCGGGGCGGCCCCTTGGAGCTAACTGGCTGGGTCTGGAGGTGCTGCGAGGCCGCCCAGGAGAACGGGTCCAAACCGCGTTCCGATCGGACGAGAATTGAGGGCGGGAGACAGTTCCGCGGTTCACTTTCCGCCCGGGCAAAGGGCCTATAACTTGCGGCGGGAGGGCTTAAGAGTGGGCCCCCGCGAGTCGGGTGGAGAGCCGGGTGTGGAGAGGAGTAGCGGAGGTTCCCAGTCAGAGTGGGAGTGGAGGTTCCTGGGCAAAGATGGACTGGAAGTGCCCAGGCTGATTGGAGTGAATGTGCCCTAGCAGAGTGGGATTGGAAGTACCCAGGCTGAGTGGAGTGGAGGTGCCCAGGCTGAGTGGAGTGCAGGTTCCCAGGCAGAGTGGAGTGGAGGTGCCCAGGCTGAGTGGAGTGCAGGTTCCCAGGCAGAGTGGGACTGGAAGTGCCCAGGCCGAGTGGAGTGAATGTGCCCAGGCTGAGTGGAGTGAATGTGCCCAGGCTGACTGGAGAGAATGTGCCCAGGCTGAGTGGATTGGAGGTGCCCAGGCTGAGTGGAGTGCAGGTTCCCAGGCAGAGTGGGACTGGAAGTGCCCACGCGGAGTGGAGTGAATGTGCCCAGGCTGAATGGGAGTCAATGTGCCTAGACAGAGTGGAGTGAATGTGCCCGGCCGCCGGAGCCCGAAACGTGCGTTTCCCCATTGCCTTGAATGGGCGCGGAGAGAGGGGGGCGCTTTTTGGCTCGTGGCGCGGGCACCGTTGCGCCAAAGCGTCAAGTGTCACACCTCCCCGTGCTCGGGGCGGCCCCTTGGAGCTAACTAGCTGGATCTGGAGGGGCTGCGAGGCCGCCCAGGAGAACGGGTCCAAACCGCGTTCCGATCGGACGAGAATTGAGGGCGGGACACAGTTCCGCGGTTCACTTTCCGCCCGGGCAAAGGGCCTATAACTTGCGGCGGGAGGGCTTAAGAGTGGGCCCTTGCGAGTCGGGTGGAGAGCCGGGTGTGGAGAGGAGTAGCGGAGGTTCCCAGTCAGAGTGGGAGTGGAGGTTCCTGGGCAGAGTGGGACTGGAAGTGCCCAGGCTGAGTGGAGTGAATGTGCCCTGGCTGAGTGGAGTGAATGTGGCCAGGCTGAGTGGAGTGGAGGTGCCCAGGCTGAGTAGAGTGCAGGCACCCAGGCAGAGTGGGATTGGAAGTGCCCAGGCTGAGTGGAGTGAATGTGCCCAGGCTGAGTGGAGTTGGGGTTCCCTGACAGAGTGGGACTGGAAGTGCCAAGGCTGAGTGGAGTGAATGTGCCCAGGCTGAGTGGAGTGGAGGTGCCCAGGCCGAGTGGAGTGCAGGTTCCCAGGCAGAGTGGGACTGAAAGTGCCCAGGCTGAGTGGAGTGAATGTGCCCCAGGCTGATTGGAGTGGAGGTGCCCAGGCTGAATGGAGTTGGGGTTCCCTGGCAGAGTGGGACTGGAAGTGCCAACGGTGAGTGGAGTGAATGTGCCCAGGCTGAGTGGAGTGGAGGTGCCCAGGCTGAGTGGAGTTGGGGTTCCCTGGCAGAGTGGGACTGGAAGTGCCAACGCTGAGTGGAGTGAATGTGCCCAGGCTGAGTGGAGTGGATGTGCCCAGGCTGAGTGGAGTGCTGGTTCCCAGGCAGAGTGGGATTGGAAGTGCCCAGGCTGAGTGGAGTAATGTACCCAGGCTGAGTGGAGTGCAGGTGCCCAGGCTGAGTGGAGTGAATGTTCCCAGGCAGAGTGGGACTGGAAGTGCCAACGGTGAGTGGAGTGAATGTGCCCAGGCTGAGTGGAGTGGAGGTGCCCAGGCTGAGTGGAGTTGGGGTTCCCTGGCAGAGTGGGACTGGAAGTGCCAACGCTGAGTGGAGTGAATGTGCCCAGGCTGAGTGGAGTGGAGGTGCCCAGGCTGAGTGGAGTGCTGGTTCCCAGGCAGAGTGGGATTGGAAGTGCCCAGGCTGAGTGGAGTAATGTACCCAGGCTGAGTGGAGTGCAGGTGCCCAGGCTGAATTGAGTGAATGTTCCCAGGCTGAATGGGAGTCAATGTGCCTAGTCAGAGTGGAGTGAATGTGCCCAGGCTGAGTGGAGTGGAGGTGCCCAGGCTGAGTGGAGTTGGGGTTCCCAGGCAGAGAGGGACTGGAAGTGCCCTGGCTGAGTGGAGTGAATTTGCCCAGGCTGCGTGGAGTGGAGGTTCCCAGGCTGAGTGGAGTGCAGGTTCCAGGCAGAGTGGGATTGGAAGTACCCAGGCTGAGTGGAGTGGAGGTGCCCAGGCTGAGTGGAGTGCTGGTTCCCAGGCAGAGTGGGATTGGAAGTTCCCAGGCTGAGTGGAGTGAATGTCCCCAGGCTGAGTGGATTGCATGTGCCCAGGCTGAGTGGAGTGCAGGTTCCCTGGCAGAGTGGGATTGGAAGTTCCCAGGCTGAGTGGAGTGAATGTGCCCAGGCTGACTGGAGTGGAGGTGCCCAGGCCGAGTGGAGTGCAGGTTCCCAGGCAGAGTGGGACTGGAAGTGCCCAGGCGGAGTGGAGTGAATGTGCCCAGGCTGAATGGGAGTCAATGTGCCTAGACAGAGTGGAGTCAATGTGCCCGGCCGCCGGAGCCCGAAACGTGCGTTTCCCCATTTCCTTGAATGGGCGCGGAGAGAGCGGGGCGCTTTTTGGCTCGTGGCGCGGGCACCGTTGCGCCAAAGCGTCAAGTGTCACACCTCCCCGTGCTCGGGGCGGCCCCTTGGAGCTAACTGGCTGGGTCTGGAGGGGCTGCGAGGCCGCCCAGGAGAACGGGTCCAAACCGCGTTCCGATCGGACGAGAATTGAGGGCGGGACACAGTTCCGCGGTTCACTTTCCGCCCGGGCAAAGGGCCTATAACTTGCGGCGGGAGGGCTTAAGAGTGGGCCCCCGCGAGTCGGGTGGAGAGCCGGGTGTGGAGAGGAGTAGCGGAGGTTCCCAGTCAGAGTGGGAGTGGAGGTTCCTGGGCAGAGTGGGACTGGAAGTGCCCAGGCTGAGTGGAGTGAATGTGCCCTGGCTGAGTGGAGTGAATGTGCCCAGGCTGAGTGGAGTGGAGGTGCCCAGGCTGAGTAGAGTGCAGGCACCCAGGCAGAGTGGGATTGGAAGTGCCCAGGCTGAGTGGAGTGAATGTGCCCAGGCTGAGTGGAGTGGAGGTGCCCAGGCCGAGTGGAGTGCAGGTTCCCAGGCAGAGTGGGACTGGAAGTGCCCAGGCTGAGTGGAGTGAATGTGCCCAGGCAGAGTTGAGTGGAGGTGCCCAGGCTGAGTGGAGTTGGGGTTCCCTGGCAGAGTGGGACTGGAAGTGCCAAGGCTGAGTGGAGTGAATGTGCCCAGGCTGAGTGGAGTGGAGGTGCCCAGGCCGAGTGGAGTGCAGGTTCCCAGGCAGAGTAGGACTGAATGTGCCCAGGCTGAGTGGAGTGAATGTGCCCCAGGCTGAATGGAGTGGAGGTGCCCAGGCTGAGTGGACTGCAGGTTCCCAGCAGAGTGGGACTGGAAGAGCCCAGGCTGAGTGGACTGAATGTGCCCAGGCTGAGTGGAGTGAATGTGCCCAGGCAGAGTGGAGTGAATTTGCCGAGGCTGAGTGGAGTGGAGGTGCCCAGGCTGAGTGGAGTGCAGGTTCCCAGGCAGAGTGGGATTGGAAGTGCCCAGGCTGAATGGAGTGAATGTGCCCATGCTGAGTGGAGTGAATGTGCCCAGGCTGAGTGGAGTGAATGTGCCCAGGCTGACTGGAGAGAATGTGCCCAGGCTGAGTGGATTGGAGGTGCCCAGGCTGAGTGGAGTGCAGGTTCCCAGGCAGAGTGGGACTGGAAGTGCCCAGGCTGAGTGGAGTGAATGTGCCCAGGCTGAGTGGAGTGAATGTTCCCAGGCTGAATCGGAGTCAATGTGCCTAGACAGAGTGGAGTGAATGTGCCCAGGTTGAGTGGAGTGGAGGTGCCCAGGCTGAGTGGAGTTGGGGTTCCCAGGCAGAGAGGGACTGGAAGTGCCCTTGCTGAGTGGAGTGAATGTGCCCAGGCTGCGTGGAGTGGAGGTTCCCTGGCTGAGTGGAGTGCAGGTTCCCAGCAGAGTGGGATTGGAAGTACCCAGGCTGAGTGGAGTGGAGGTGCCCAGGCTGAGTGGAGTGCAGGTTCCCAGGCAGAGTGGGATTGGAAGTGCCCAGGCTGAGTGGAGTGAATGTGCCCAGGCTGAGTGGAGTGGAGGTGCCCAGGCTGAGTGGAGTGAATGTGCCCAGGCTGAGTGGAGTGGAGGTGCCCAGGCCGAGTGGAGTGCAGGTTCCCAGGCAGAGTGGGACTGGAAGTGCCCAGGCTGAGTGGAGTGAATGTGCCCAGGCTGAGTGGAGTGGAGGTGCCCAGGCTGAGTGGAGTTGGGGTTCCCAGGCAGAGTGGGACTGGAAGTGCCCAGGCTGAGAGGAGTGAATGTGCCCAGGCTGAATGGAGTGGAGGTGCCCAGGCTGAGTGGAGTGCAGGTTCCCAGGCAGAGTGGGATTGGAAGTGCCCAGGCTGAGTGGAGTGAATGTGCCCAGGCTGAGTGGAGTGGAGGTGCCCAGGCTGAATGGAGTTGGGGTTCCCTGGCAGAGTGGAACTGGAAGTGCCAACGGTGAGTGGAGTGAATGTGCCCAGGCTGAGTGGAGTGGAGGTGCTCAGGCTGAGTGGAGTTGGGGTTCCCTGGCAGAGTGGGACTGGAAGTGCCAACGCTGAGTGGAGTGGAGGTGCCCAGGCTGAGTGGAGTGCTGGTTCCCAGGCAGAGTGGGATTGGAAGTGCCCAGGCTGAGTGGAGTAATGTACCCAGGCTGAGTGGAGTGCAGGTGCCCAGGCTGAGAGGAGTGCAGGTTCCCAGGCAGAGTGGGATTGGAAGTGCCCAGGCTGAGTGGAGTGAATGTGCCCAGGCTGAGTGGAGTGGAGGTGCCCAGGCCGAGTGGAGTGCAGGTTCCCAGGCAGAGTGGGACTGGAAGTGCCCAGGCGGAGTGGAGTGAATGTGCCCAGGCTGAATGGGAGTCAATGTGCCTAGACAGAGTGGAGTGAATTTGCCCAGCCGCCGGAGCCCGAAAAGTGCGTTTCCCCATTGCCTTGAATGGGCGCGGAGAGAGGGGGGCGCTTTTTGGCCCGTGGCGCGGGCACCGTTGCGCCAAAGCGTCAAGTGTCACCCCTCCCCGTGCTCGGGGCGGCCCCTTGGAGCTAACTGGCTGGGTCTGGAGGGGCTGCGAGGCCGCCCAGGAGAACGGGTCCAAACCGCGTTCCGATCGGACGAGAATTGAGGGCGGGACACAGTTCCGCGGTTCACTTTCCGCCCGGGCAAAGTGCCTATAACTTGCGGCGGGAGGGCTTAAGAGTGGGCCCCCGCGAGTCGGGTGGAGAGCCGGGTGTGGAGAGGAGTAGCGGAGGTTCCCAGTCAGAGTGGGAGTGGAGGTTCCTGGGCAGAGTGGGACTGGAAGTGCCCAGGCTGAGTGGAGTGAATGTGCCCTGGCTGAGTGGAGTGAATGTGGCCAGGCTGAGTGGAGTGGAGGTGCCCAGGCTGAGTGGAGTGCAGGCACCCAGGCAGAGTGGGATTGGAAGTGCCCAGGCTGAGTGGAGTGAATGTGCCCAGGCTGAGTGGAGTGGAGGTGCCCAGGCCGAGTGGAGTGCAGGTTCCCAGGCAGAGTGGGACTGGAAGTGCCCAGGCTGAGTGGAGTGAATGTGCCCAGGCTGAGTGGAGTGGAGGTGCCCAGGTTGAGTGGAGTTGGGGTTCCCTGGCAGAGTGGGACTGGAAGTGCCAAGGTTGAGTGGAGTGAATGTGCCCAGGCTGAGTGGAGTGGAGATGCCCAGGCCGAGTGGAGTGCAGGTTCCCAGGCAGAGTGTGACTGAAAGTGCCCAGGCTGAATGGAGTGGAGGTGCCCAGGCTGAGTGGAGGTGCCCAGGCTGAGTGGAGTGCAGGTTCCCAGGCAGAGTGGGATTGGAAGTGCCCAGGCTGAGTGGAGTGAATGTGCCCAGGCTGAGTGGAGTGGAGGTGCCCAGGCCGAGTGGAGTGCAGGTTCCCAGGCAGAGTGGGACTGGAAGTGCCCAGGCGGAGTGGAGTGAATGTGCCCAGGCTGAATGGGAGTCAATGTGCCTAGACAGAGTGGAGTGAATGTGCCCGGCCGCCGGAGCCCGAAACGTGCGTTTCCCCATTGCCTTGAATGGGCGGGGAGAGAGGGGGGCGCTTTTTGGCTCGTGGCGCGGGCACCGTTGCGCCAAAGCGTCAAGTGTCACACCTCCCCGTGCTCGGGGCGGCCCCTTGGAGCTAACTAACTGGGTCTGGAGGGGCTGCGAGGCCGCCCAGGAGAACGGGTCCAAACCGCGTTCCGATCGGACGAGAATTGAGGGCGGGACACAGTTCCGCGGTTCACTTTCCGCCCGGGCAAAGGGCCTATAACTTGCGGCGGGAGGGCTTAAGAGTGGGCCCCCGCGAGTCGGGTGGAGAGCCGGGTGTGGAGAGGAGTAGCGGAGGTTCCCAGTCAGAGTGGGAGTGAATGTGGCCAGGCTGAGTGGAGTGGAGGTGCCCAGGCTGAGTAGAGTGCAGGCACCCAGGCAGAGTGGGATTGGAAGTGCCCAGGCTGAGTGGAGTGAATGTGCCCAGGCTGAGTGGAGTGGAGGTGCCCAGGCCGAGTGGAGTGCAGGTTCCCAGCAGAGTGGGACTGGAAGTGCCCAGGCTGAGTGGAGTGAATGTGCCCAGGCTGAGTGGAGTGAATGTGCCCAGGCAGAGTGGAGTGAATGTGCCCAGGCTGAGTGGAGTGGAGGTGCCCAGGCTGAGTGGAGTGCAGGTTCCCAGGCCGAGTGGGACTGGAAGTGCCCAGGCTGAGTGGAGTGAATGTGCCCAGGCTGAATGGAGTGGAGGTGCCCAGGCTGAGTGGAGTGCAGGTTCCCAGGCAGAGTGGGATTGGAAGTGCCCAGGCTGAGTGGAGTGAATGTGCCCAGGCTGAGTGGAGTGAATGTGCCAGGCTGAGTGGATTGGAGGTGCCCAGGCTGAGTGGAGTGCAGGTTCCCAGGCAGAGTGGGACTGGAAGTGCCCAGGCTGAGTGGAGTGAATGTGCCCAGGCTGAGTGGAGTGGAGGTGCCCAGGCTGAGTGGAGTTGGGGTTCCCTGGCAGAGTGGGACTGGAAGTGCCAAGGCTGAGTGGAGTGAATGTGCCCAGGCTGAGTGGAGTGGAGGTGCCCAGGCCGAGTGGAGTGCAGGTTCCCAGGCAGAGTGGGACTGGAAGTGCCCAGGCGGAGTGGAGTGAATGTGCCCAGGCTGAATGGGAGTCAATGTGCCTAGACAGAGTGGAGTGAATGTGCCCGGCCGCCAGAGCCCGAAACGTGCGTTTCCCCATTGCCTTGAATGGGCGCGGAGAGAGGGGGGCGCTTTTTGGCTCGTGGCGCGGGCACCGTTGCGCCAAAGCGTCAAGTGTCACACCTCCCCGTGCTCGGGGCGGCCCCTTGGAGCTAACTGGCTGGGTCTGGAGGGGCTGCGAGGCCGCCCAGGAGAACGGGTCCAAACCGCGTTCCGATCGGACGAGAATTGAGGGCGGGACACAGTTCCGCGGTTCACTTTCCGCCCGGGCAAAGGGCCTATAACTTGCGGCGGGAGGGCTTAAGAGTGGGCCCCCGCGAGTCGGGTGGAGAGCCGGGTGTGGAGAGGAGTAGCGGAGGTTCCCAGTCAGAGTGGGAGTGGAGGTTCCTGGGCAGAGTGGGACTGGAAGTGCACAGGCTGAGTGGAGTGACTGTGCCCTGGCTGAGTGGAGTGAATGTGCCCAGGCTGAATGGAGTGAATGTGCCCAGGCTGAGTGGAGTGAATGTGCCCAGGCTGACTGGAGAGAATGTGCCCAGGCTGAGTGGATTGGAGGTGCCCAGGCTGAGTGGAGTGCAGGTTCCCAGGCAGAGT
Organism: Conger conger; assembly: GCF_963514075.1. Taxonomy (NCBI): domain Eukaryota; kingdom Metazoa; phylum Chordata; class Actinopteri; order Anguilliformes; family Congridae; genus Conger; species Conger conger. The sequence continues at coordinate 32,891 of NW_026890458.1, forward strand.
GGGACTGGAAGTGCCCAGGCTGAGTGGAGTGAATGTGCCCAGGCTGAGTGGAGTGGAGGTGCCCAGGCTGAGTGGAGTTGGGGTTCCCTGGCAGAGTGGGACTGGAAGTGCCAAGGCTGAGTGGAGTGAATGTGCCCAGGCTGAGTGGAGTGAATGTGCCCAGGCAGAGTGGAGTGAATGTGCCCAGGCTGAGTGGAGTGGAGGTGCCCAGGCTGAGTGGAGTGCAGGTTCCCAGGCAGAGTGGGATTGGAAGTGCCCAGGCTGAGTGGAGTGAATGTGCCCAGGCTGAGTGGAGTGGAGGTGCCCAGGCCGAGTGGAGTGCAGGTTCCCAGGCAGAGTGGGACTGGAAGTGCCCAGGCGGAGTGGAGTGAATGTGCCCAGGCTGAATGGGAGTCAATGTGCCTAGACAGAGTGGAGTGAATGTGCCCAGGCTGAGTGGAGTGGAGGTGCCCAGGCTGAGTGGAGTTGGGGTTCCCAGGCAGAGAGGGACTGGAAGTGCCCTGGCTGAGTGGAGTGAATGTGCCCAGGCTGCGTGGAGTGGAGGTTCCCAGGCTGAGTGGAGTGCAGGTTCCCAGCAGAGTGGGACTGGAAGTGCCCAGGCTGAGTGGAGTGAATGTGCCCAGGCTGAGTGGAGTGAATGTGCCCAGGCTGAGTGGAGTGAATGTGCCCAGGCTGAGTGGAGTGGAGGTGCCCAGGCTGAGTGGAGTGCAGGTTCCCAGGCAGAGTGGGACTGGAAGTGCCCAGGCTGAGTGGAGTGAATGTGCCCAGGCTGAATGGAGTGGAGGTGTCCAGGCTGAGTGGAGTGCAGGTTCCCAGGCAGAGTGGGATTGGAAGTGCCCAGGCTGAGTCGAGTGAATGTGCCCAGGCTGAGTGGAGTGGAGGTGCCCAGGCTGAGTGGAGTTGGGGTTTCCTGGCAGAGTGGGACTGGAAGTGCCAACGCTGAGTGGAGTGAATGTGCCCAGGCTGAGTGGAGTGGAGGTGCCCAGGCCGAGTGGAGTGCAGGTTCCCAGGCAGAGTGGGACTGGAAGTGCCCAGGCGGAGTGGAGTGAATGTGCCCAGGCTGAATGGGAGTCAATGTGCCTAGACAGAGTGGAGTGAATGTGCCCAGCCGCCGGAGCCCGAAACGTGCGTTTCCCCATTGCCTTGAATGGGCGCGGAGAGAGGGGGGCGCTTTTTGGCTCGTGGCGCGGGCACCGTTGCGCCAAAGCGTCAAGTGTCACCCCTCCCCGTGCTCGGGGCGGCCCCTTGGAGCTAACTGGCTGGGTTTGGAGGGGCTGCGAGGCCGCCCAGGAGAACGGGTCCAAACCGCGTTCCGATCGGACGAGAATTGAGGGCGGGACACAGTTCCGCGGTTCACTTTCCGCCCGGGCAAAGGGCCTATTACTTGCGGCGGGAGGGCTTAAGAGTGGGCCCCCGTGAGTCGGGTGGAGAGCCGGGTGTGGAGAGGAGTAGCGGAGGTTCCCAGTCAGAGTGGGAGTGGAGGTTCCTGGGCAGAGTGGGACTGGAAGTGCCCAGGCTGAGTGGAGTGAATGTGCCCAGGCTGAGTGGAGTGAATGTGCCCAGGCAGAGTGGAGTGAATGTGCCCAGGCTGAGTGGAGTGGAGGTGCCCAGGCTGAGTGGAGTGCAGGTTCCCAGGCAGAGTGGGACTGGAAGTGCCCAGGCTGAGTGGAGTGAATGTGCCCAGGCTGAATGGAGTGGAGGTGCCCAGGCTGAGTGGAGTGCAGGTTCCCAGGCAGAGTGGGATTGGAAGTGCCCAGGCTGAGTGGAGTGAATGTGCCCAGGCTGATTGGAGTGGAGGTGCCCAGGCTGAATGGAGTTGGGGTTCCCTGGCAGAGTGGGACTGGAAGTGCCAACGGTGAGTGGAGTGAATGTGCCCAGGCTGAGTGGAGTGGAGGTGCCCAGGCCGAGTGGAGTGCAGGTTCCCAGGCAGAGTGGGACTGAAAGTGCCCAGGCTGAGTGGAGTGAATGTGCCCAGGCTGAGTGCAGTGAATGTGCCCAGGCTGAGTGGAGTGAATGTGCCCAGGCTGAGTGGAGAGAATGTGCCCAGGCTGAGTGGATTGGAGGTGCCCAGGCTGAGTGGAGTGCAGGTTCCCAGGCAGAGTGGGACTGGAAGTGCCCAGGCTGAGTGGAGTGAATGTGCCCAGGCTGAGTGGAGTGGAGGTGCCCAGGCTGAGTGGAGTTGGGGTTCCCTGGCAGAGTGGGACTGGAAGTGCCAAGGCTGAGTGGAGTGAATGTGCCCAGGCTGAGTGGAGTGGAGATGCCCAGGCTGAGTGGAGTGGAGGTGCCCAGGCTGAGTGGAGTGAATGTGCCCAGGCTGACTGGAGAGAATGTGCCCAGGCTGAGTGGATTGGAGGTGCCCAGGCTGAGTGGAGTGCAGGTTCCCAGGCAGAGTGGGACTGGAAGTGCCCAGGCTGAGTGGAGTGAATGTGCCCAGGCTGAGTGGAGTGGAGGTGCCCAGGCTGAGTGGAGTTGGGGTTCCCTGGCAGAGTGGGACTGGAAGTGCCAAGGCTGAGTGGAGTGAATGTGCCCAGGCTGAGTGGAGTGGAGGTGCCCAGGCCGAGTGGAGTGCAGGTTCCCAGGCAGAGTGGGACTGGAAGTGCCCAGGCGGAGTGGAGAGAATGTGCCCAGGCTGAATGGGAGTCAATGTGCCTAGACAGAGTGGAGTGAATGTGCCCGGCCGCCAGAGCCCGAAACGTGCGTTTCCCCATTGCCTTGAATGGGCGCGGAGAGAGGGGGGCGCTTTTTGGCTCGTGGCGCGGGCACCGTTGCGCCAAAGCGTCAAGTGTCACACCTCCCCGTGCTCGGGGCGGCCCCTTGGAGCTAACTGGCTGGGTCTGGAGGGGCTGCGAGGCCGCCCAAAAGAACGGGTCCAAACCGCGTTCCGATCGGACTAGAATTGAGGGCGGGAAACAGTTCCGCGGTTCACTTTCCGCCCGGGCAAAGGGCCTATAACTTGCGGCGGGAGGGCTTAAGAGTGGGCCCCCGCGAGTCGGGTGGAGAGCCGGGTGTGGAGAGGAGTAGCGGAGGTTCCCAGTCAGAGTGGGAGTGGAGGTTCCCAGCAGAGTGGGATTGGAAGTACCCAGGCTGAGTGGAGTGGAGGTGCCCAGGCTGAGTGGAGTGCAGGTTCCCAGGCAGAGTGGGATTGGAAGTGCCCAGGCTGAGTGGAGTGAATGTGCCCAGGCTGAGTGGAGTGGAGGTGCCCAGGCTGAGTGGAGTTTGGGTTCCCTGGCAGAGTGGGACTGGAAGTGCCAAGGCTGAGTGGAGTGAATGTACCCAGGCTGAGTGGAGTAGAGGTGCCCAGGCTGAGTGGAGTGCTGGTTCCCAGGCAGAGTGGGATTGGAAGTTCCCAGGCTGAGTGGAGTGAATGTCCCCAGGCTGAGTGGATTGCATGTGCCCAGGCTGAGTGGAGTGCAGGTTCCCTGGCAGAGTGGGATTGGAAGTGCCCAGGCTGAGTGGAGTGAATGTGCCCAGGCTGACTGGAGTGGAGGTGCCCAGGCCGAGTGGAGTGCAGGTTCCCAGGCAGAGTGGGACTGGAAGTGCCCAGGCGGAGTGGAGTGAATGTGCCCAGGCTGAATGGGAGTCAATGTGCCTAGACAGAGTGGAGTGAATGTGCCCGGCCGCCGGAGCCCGAAACGTGCGTTTCCCCATTGCCTTGAATGGGCGCGGAGAGAGGGGCGCGCTTTTTGGCTCGTGGCGCGGGCACCGTTGCGCCAAAGCGTCAAGTGTCACACCTCCCCGTGCTCGGGACGGCCCCTTGGAGCTAACTGGCTGGGTCTGGAGGGGCTGCGATGCCGCCCAGGAGAACGGGTCCAAACCGCGTTCCGATCGGACGAGAATTGAGGGCGGGACACAGTTCCGCGGTTCACTTTCCGCCCGGGCAAAGGGCCTATAACTTGCGGCGGGAGGGCTTAAGAGTGGGCCCCCGCGAGTCGGGTGGAGAGCCGGGTGTGGAGAGGAGTAGCGGAGGTTCCTAGTCAGAGTGGGAGTGGAGGTTCCTGGGCAGAGTGGGACTGGAAGTGCCCAGGCTGAGTGGAGTGAATGTGCCCTGGCTGAGTGGAGTGAATGTGGCCAGGCTGAGTGGAGTGGAGGTGCCCAGGCTGAGTAGAGTGCAGGCACCCAGGCAGAGTGGGATTGGAAGTGCCCAGGCTGAGTGGAGTGAATGTGCCCAGGCTGAGTGGAGTGGAGGTGCCCAGGCTGAGTGGAGTTGGGGTTCCCTGGCAGAGTGGGACTGGAAGTGCCAAGGCTGAGTGGAGTGAATGTGCCCAGGCTGAGTGGAGTGCAGGTTCCCAGGCAGAGTGGGATTGGAAGTGCCCAGGCTGAGTGGAGTAATGTACCCAGGCTGAGTGGAGTGCAGGTGCCCAGGCTGAGTGGAGTGAATGTTCCCAGGCTGAATGGGAGTCAATGTGCCTAGTCAGAGTGGAGTGAATGTGCCCAGGCTGAGTGGAGTGGAGGTGCCCAGGCTGAGTGGAGTTGGGGTTCCCAGGCAGAGAGGCACTGGAAGTGCCGTGGCTGAGTGGAGTGAATGTGCCCAGGCTGCGTGGAGTGGAGGTTCCCAGGCTGAGTGGAGTGCAGGTTCCAGGCAGAGTGGGATTGGAAGTACCCAGGCTGAGTGGAGTGGAGGTGCCCAGGCTGAGTGGAGTGCTGGTTCCCAGGCAGAGTGGGATTGGAAGTTCCCAGGCTGAGTGGAGTGAATGTCCCCAGGCTGAGTGGATTGCATGTGCCCAGGCTGAGTGGAGTGCAGGTTCCCTGGCAGAGTGGGATTGGAAGTTCCCAGGCTGAGTGGAGTGAATGTGCCCAGGCTGACTGGAGTGGAGGTGCCCAGGCCGAGTGGAGTGCAGGTTCCCAGGCAGAGTGGGACTGGAAGTGCCCAGGCGGAGTGGAGTGAATGTGCCCAGGCTGAATGGGAGTCAATGTGCCTAGACAGAGTGGAGTGAATGTGCCCGGCCGCCGGAGCCCGAAACGTGCGTTTCCCCATTTCCTTGAATGGGCGCGGAGAGAGGGGGGCGCTTTTTGGCTCGTGGCGCGGGCACCGTTGCGCCAAAGCGTCAAGTGTCATACCTCCCCGTGCTCGGGGCGGCCCCTTGGAGCTAACTGGCTGGGTCTGGAGGGGCTGCGAGGCCGCCCAGGAGAACGGGTCCAAACCGCGTTCCGATCGGACGAGAATTGAGGGCGGGACACAGTTCCGCGGTTCACTTTCCGCCCGGGCAAAGGGCCTATAACTTGCGGCGGGAGGGCTTAAGAGTGGGCCCCCGCGAGTCGGGTGGAGAGCCGGGTGTGGAGAGGAGTAGCGGAGGTTCCCAGTCAGAGTGGGAGTGGAGGTTCCTGGGCAGAGTGGGACTGGAAGTGCCCAGGCTGAGTGGAGTGAATGTGCCCTGGCTGAGTGGAGTGAATGTGCCCAGGGTGAGTGGAGTGGAGGTGCCCAGGCTGAGTAGAGTGCAGGCACCCAGGCAGAGTGGGATTGGAAGTGCCCAGGCTGAGTGGAGTGAATGTGCCCAGGCTGAGTGGAGTGGACGTGCCCAGGCCGAGTGGAGTGCAGGTTCCCAGGCAGAGTGGGACTGGAAGTGCCCAGGCTGAGTGGAGTGAATGTGCCCAGGCAGAGTGGAGTGGAGGTGCCCAGGCTGAGTGGAGTTGGGGTTCCCTGGCAGAGTGGGACTGGAAGAGCCCAGGCTGAGTGGAGTGAATGTGCCCAGGCTGAGTGGAGTGAATGTGCCCAGGCTGAGTGGAGTGAATGTGCCCAGGCAGAGTGGAGTGAATTTGCCGAGGCTGAGTGGAGTGGAGGTGCCCAGGCTGAGTGGAGTGCAGGTTCCCAGGCAGAGTGGGATTGGAAGTGCCCAGGCTGAGTGGAGTGAATGTGCCCAGGCTGAGTGGAGTGAATGTGCCCAGGCTGAGTGGAGTGGAGGTGCCCAGGCTGAATGGAGTTGGGGTTCCCTGGCAGAGTTGAACTGGAAGTGCCAACGGTGAGTGGAGTGAATGTGCCCAGGCTGAGTGGAGTGGAGGTGCCCAGGCTGAGTGGAGTTAGGGTTCCCAGGCAGAGTGGGATTGGAAGTGCCCAGGCTGAGTGGAGTGAATGTGCCCAGGCTGAGTGGAGTGGAGGTGCCCAGGCTGAATGGAGTTGGGGTTCCCTGGCAGAGTGGAACTGGAAGTGCCAACGGTGAGTGGAGTGAATGTGCCCAGGCTGAGTGGAGTGGAGGTGCCCAGGCTGAGTGGAGTTAGGGTTCCCTGGCAGAGTGGGACTGGAAGTGCCAACGCTGAGTGGAGTGGAGGTGCCCAGGTTGAGTGGAGTGCTGGTTCCCAGGCAGAGTGGGATTGGAAGTGCCCAGGCTGAGTGGAGTAATGTACCCAGGCTGAGTGGAGTGCAGGTGCCCAGGCTGAGAGGAGTGCAGGTTCCCAGGCAGAGTGGGATTGGAAGTGCCCAGGCTGAGTGGAGTGAATGTGCCCAGGCTGAGTGGAGTGGAGGTGCCCAGGCCGAGTGGAGTGCAGGTTCCCAGGCAGAGTGGGACTGGAAGTGCCCAGGCGGAGTGGAGTGAATGTGCCCAGGCTGAATGGGAGTCAATGTGCCTAGACAGAGTGGAGTGAATGTGCCCGGCCGCCGGAGCCCGAAACGTGCGTTTCCCCATTTCCTTGAATGGGCGCGGAGAGAGGGGGGCGCTTTTTGGCTCGTGGCGCGGGCACCGTTGCGCCAAAGCGTCAAGTGTCATACCTCCCCGTGCTCGGGGCGGCCCCTTGGAGCTAACTGGCTGGGTCTGGAGGGGCTGCGAGGCCGCCCAGGAGAACGGGTCCAAACCGCGTTCCGATCGGACGAGAATTGAGGGCGGGACACAGTTCCGCGGTTCACTTTCCGCCCGGGCAAAGGGCCTATAACTTGCGGCGGGAGGGCTTAAGAGTGGGCCCCCGCGAGTCGGGTGGAGAGCCGGGTGTGGAGAGGAGTAGCGGAGGTTCCCAGTCAGAGTGGGAGTGGAGGTTCCTGGGCAGAGTGGGACTGGAAGTGCCCAGGCTGAGTGGAGTGAATGTGCCCTGGCTGAGTGGAGTGAATGTGCCCAGGCTGAGTGGAGTGGAGGTGCCCAGGCTGAGTAGAGTGCAGGCACCCAGGCAGAGTGGGATTGGAAGTGCCCAGGCTGAGTGGAGTGAATGTGCCCAGGCTGAGTGGAGTGGACGTGCCCAGGCCGAGTGGAGTGCAGGTTCCCAGGCAGAGTGGGACTGAAAGTGCCCAGGCTGAGTGGAGTGAATGTGCCCAGGCAGAGTGGAGTGGAGGTGCCCAGGCTGAGTGGAGTTGGGGTTCCCTGGCAGAGTGGGACTGGAAGTGCCAAGGCTGAGTGGAGTGAATGTGCCCAGGCTGAGTGGAGTGGAGGTGCCCAGGCCGAGTGGAGTGCAGGTTCCCAGGCAGAGTGGGACTGAATGTGCCCAGGCTGAGTGGAGTGAATGTGCCCCAGGCTGAATGGAGTGGAGGTGCCCAGGCTGAGTGGAGTGCAGGTTCCCTGGCAGAGTGGGATTGGAAGTGCCCAGGCTGAGTGGAGTGAATGTGCCCAGGCTGAGTGGAGTGGAGGTGCCCAGGCTGAGTGGAGTGCAGGTTCCCAGCAGAGTGGGACTGGAAGAGCCCAGGCTGAGTGGAGTGAATGTGCCCAGGCTGAGTGGAGTGAATGTGCCCAGGCAGAGTGGAGTGAATTTGCCGAGGCTGAGTGGAGTGGAGGTGCCCAGGCTGAGTGGAGTGCAGGTTCCCAGGCAGAGTGGGATTGGAAGTGCCCAGGCTGAGTGGAGTGAATGTGCCCAGGCTGAGTGGAGTGAATGTGCCCAGGCTGACTGGAGAGAATGTGCCCAGGCTGAGTGGATTGGAGGTGCCCAGGCTGAGTGGAGTGCAGGTTCCCAGGCAGAGTGGGACTGGAAGTGCCCAGGCTGAGTGGAGTGAATGTGCCCAGGCTGAGTGGAGTGAATGTTCCCAGGCTGAATGGGAGTCAATGTGCCTAGACAGAGTGGAGTGAATGTGCCCAGGTTGAGTGGAGTGGAGGTGCCCAGGCTGAGTGGAGTTGAGGTTCCCAGGCAGAGAGGGACTGGAAGTGCCCTGGCTGAGTGGAGTGAATGTGCCCAGGCTGCGTGGAGTGGAGGTTCCCAGGCTGAGTGGAGTGCAGGTTCCCAGCAGAGTGGGACTGGAAGTGCCCAGGCTGAGTGGAGTGAATGTGCCCAGGCTGAGAGGAGTGAATGTGCCCAGGCAGAGTGGAGTGAATGTGCCCAGGCTGAGTGGAGTGGAGGTGCCCAGGCTGAGTGGAGTGCAGGTTCCCAGGCAGAGTGGGACTGGAAGTGCCCAGGCTGAGTGGAGTGAATGTGCCCAGGCTGAATGGAGTGGAGGTGCCCAGGCTGAGTGGAGTGCAGGTTCCCAGGCAGAGTGGGATTGGAAGTGCCCAGGCTGAGTGGAGTGAATGTGCCCAGGCTGATTGGAGTGGAGGTGCCCAGGCTGAATGGAGTTGGGGTTCCCTGGCAGAGTGGGACTGGAAGTGCCAACGGTGAGTGGAGTGAATGTGCCCAGGCTGAGTGGAGTGGAGGTGCCCAGGCCGAGTGGAGTGCAGGTTCCCAGGCAGAGTGGGACTGAAAGTGCCCAGGCTGAGTGGAGTGAATGTGCCCAGGCTGAGTGCAGTGAATGTGCCCAGGTTGAGTGGAGTGAATGTGCCCAGGCTGAGTGGAGAGAATGTGCCCAGGCTGAGTGGATTGGAGGTGCCCAGGCTGAGTGGAGTGCAGGTTCCAGGGCAGAGTGGGACTGGAAGTGCCCAGGCTGAGTGGAGTGAATGTGCCCAGGCTGAGTGGAGTGAATGTTCCCAGGCTGAATGGGAGTCAATGTGCCTAGACAGAGTGGAGTGAATGTGCCCAGGCTGAGTGGAGTGGAGGTGCCCAGGCTGAGTGGAGTTGGGGTTCCCAGGCAGAGAGGGACTGGAAGTGCCCTGGCTGAGTGGAGTGAATGTGCCCAGGCTGCGTGGAGTGGAGGTTCCCAGGCTGAGTGGAGTGCAGGTTCCCAGCAGAGTGGGACTGGAAGTGCCCAGGCTGAGTGGAGTGAATGTGCCCAGGCTGAGTGGAGTGAATGTGCCCAGGCTGAGTGGAGTTGGGGTTCCCTGGCAGAGTGGGACTGGAAGTGCCAAGGCTGAGTGGAGTGAATGTGCCCAGGCTGAGTGGAGTGGAGGTGCCCAGGCCGAGTGGAGTGCAGGTTCCCAGGCAGAGTGGGACTGAATGTGCCCAGGCTGAGTGGAGTGAATGTGCCCCAGGCTGAATGGAGTGGAGGTGCCCAGGCTGAGTGGAGTGCAGGTTCCCTGGCAGAGTGGGATTGGAAGTGCCCAGGCTGAGTGGAGTGAATGTGCCCAGGCTGAGTGGAGTGGAGGTGCCCAGGCTGAGTGGAGTGCAGGTTCCCAGCAGAGTGGGACTGGAAGAGCCCAGGCTGAGTGGAGTGAATGTGCCCAGGCTGAGTGGAGTGAATGTGCCCAGGCAGAGTGGAGTGAATTTGCCGAGGCTGAGTGGAGTGGAGGTGCCCAGGCTGAGTGGAGTGCAGGTTCCCAGGCAGAGTGGGATTGGAAGTGCCCAGGCTGAGTGGAGTGAATGTGCCCAGGCTGAGTGGAGTGAATGTGCCCAGGCTGACTGGAGAGAATGTGCCCAGGCTGAGTGGATTGGAGGTGCCCAGGCTGAGTGGAGTGCAGGTTCCCAGGCAGAGTGGGACTGGAAGTGCCCAGGCTGAGTGGAGTGAATGTGCCCAGGCTGAGTGGAGTGAATGTTCCCAGGCTGAATGGGAGTCAATGTGCCTAGACAGAGTGGAGTGAATGTGCCCAGGTTGAGTGGAGTGGAGGTGCCCAGGCTGAGTGGAGTTGGGGTTCCCAGGCAGAGAGGGACTGGAAGTGCCCTGGCTGAGTGGAGTGAATGTGCCCAGGCTGCGTGGAGTGGAGGTTCCCAGGCTGAGTGGAGTGCAGGTTCCCAGCAGAGTGGGACTGGAAGTGCCCAGGCTGAGTGGAGTGAATGTGCCCAGGCTGAGAGGAGTGAATGTGCCCAGGCAGAGTGGAGTGAATGTGCCCAGGCTGAGTGGAGTGGAGGTGCCCAGGCTGAGTGGAGTGCAGGTTCCCAGGCAGAGTGGGACTGGAAGTGCCCAGGCTGAGTGGAGTGAATGTGCCCAGGCTGAATGGAGTGGAGGTGCCCAGGCTGAGTGGAGTGCAGGTTCCCAGGCAGAGTGGGATTGGAAGTGCCCAGGCTGAGTGGAGTGAATGTGCCCAGGCTGATTGGAGTGGAGGTGCCCAGGCTGAATGGAGTTGGGGTTCCCTGGCAGAGTGGGACTGGAAGTGCCAACGGTGAGTGGAGTGAATGTGCCCAGGCTGAGTGGAGTGGAGGTGCCCAGGCCGAGTGGAGTGCAGGTTCCCAGGCAGAGTGGGACTGAAAGTGCCCAGGCTGAGTGGAGTGAATGTGCCCAGGCTGAGTGCAGTGAATGTGCCCAGGTTGAGTGGAGTGAATGTGCCCAGGCTGAGTGGAGAGAATGTGCCCAGGCTGAGTGGATTGGAGGTGCCCAGGCTGAGTGGAGTGCAGGTTCCAGGGCAGAGTGGGACTGGAAGTGCCCAGGCTGAGTGGAGTGAATGTGCCCAGGCTGAGTGGAGTGAATGTTCCCAGGCTGAATGGGAGTCAATGTGCCTAGACAGAGTGGAGTGAATGTGCCCAGGCTGAGTGGAGTGGAGGTGCCCAGGCTGAGTGGAGTTGGGGTTCCCAGGCAGAGAGGGACTGGAAGTGCCCTGGCTGAGTGGAGTGAATGTGCCCAGGCTGCGTGGAGTGGAGGTTCCCAGGCTGAGTGGAGTGCAGGTTCCCAGCAGAGTGGGACTGGAAGTGCCCAGGCTGAGTGGAGTGAATGTGCCCAGGCTGAGTGGAGTGAATGTGCCCAGGCAGAGTGGAGTGAATGTGCCCAGGCTGAGTGGAGTGGAGGTGCCCAGGCTGAGTGGAGTGCAGGTTCCCAGGCAGAGTGGGACTGGAAGTGCCCAGGCTGAGTGGAGTGAATGTGCCCAGGCTGAATGGAGTGGAGGTGCCCAGGCTGAGTGGAGTGCAGGTTCCCAGGCAGAGTGGGATTGGAAGTGCCCAGGCTGAGTGGAGTGAATGTACCCAGGCTGAGTGGAGTGGAGGTTCCCAGGCTGAGTGGAGTGCAGGTTCCCAGGCAGAGTGGGATTGGAAGTGCCCAGGCTGAGTGGAGTGAATGTGCCCAGGCTGAGTGGAGTGGAGGTGCCCAGGCTGAGTGGAGTTGGGGTTCCCTGGCAGAGTGGGACTGGAAGTGCCAAGGCTGTGTGGAGTGAATGTACCCAGGCTGAGTGGAGTGGAGGTGCCCAGGCTGAGTGGAGTGCTGGTTCCCAGGCAGAGTGGGATTGGAAGTTCCCAGGCTGAGTGGAGTGAATGTCCCCATGCTGAGTGGATTGCATGTGCCCAGGCTGAGTGGAGTGCAGGTTCCCTGGCAGAGTGGGATTGGAAGTGCCCAGGCTGAGTGGAGTGAATGTGCCCAGGCTGAGTGGAGTGGAGGTGCCCAGGCTGAGTGGAGTTGGGGTTCCCTGGCAGAGTGGGACTGGAAGTGCCCAGGCTGAGAGGAGTGAATGTGCCCAGGCTGAATGGAGTGGAGGTGCCCAGGCTGAGTGGAGTGCAGGTTCCCAGGCAGAGTGGGATTGGAAGTGCCCAGGCTGAGTGGAGTGAATGTGCCCAGGCTGAGTGGAGTGGAGGTGCCCAGGCTGAGTGGAGTTGGGGTTCCCTGGCAGAGTGGGACTGGAAGTGCCCAGGCTGAGAGGAGTGAATGTGCCCAGGCTGAATGGAGTGGAGGTGCCCAGGCTGAGTGGAGTGCAGGTTCCCAGGCAGAGTGGGATTGGAAGTGCCCAGGCTGAGTGGAGTGAATGTGCCCAGGCTGAGTGGAGTGGAGGTGCCCAGGCTGAATGGAGTTGGGGTTCCCTGGCAGAGTGGAACTGGAAGTGCCAACGGTGAGTGGAGTGAATGTGCCCAGGCTGAGTGGAGTGGAGGTGCCCAGGCTGAGTGGAGTTGGGGTTCCCTGGCAGAGTGGGACTGGAAGTGCCAACGCTGAGTGGAGTGGAGGTGCCCAGGCTGAGTGGAGTGCTGGTTCCCAGGCAGAGTGGGATTGGAAGTGCCCAGGCTGAGTGGAGTAATGTACCCAGGCTGAGTGGAGTGCAGGTGCGCAGGCTGAGAGGAGTGCAGGTTCCCAGGCAGAGTGGGATTGGAAGTGCCCAGGCTGAGTGGAGTGAATGTGCCCAGGCTGAGTGGAGTGGAGGTGCCCAGGCCGAGTGGAGTGAATGTGCCCAGGCTGACTGGAGAGAATGTGCCCAGGCTGAGTGGATTGGAGGTGCCCAGGCTGAGTGGAGTGCAGGTTCCCAGGCAGAGTGGGACTGGAAGTGCCCAGGCTGAGTGGAGTGAATGTGCCCAGGCTGAGTGGAGTGAATGTTCCCAGGCTGAATGGGAGTCAATGTGCCTAGACAGAGTGGAGTGAATGTGCCCAGGTTGAGTGGAGTGGAGGTGCCCAGGCTGAGTGGAGTTGGGGTTCCCAGGCAGAGAGGGACTGGAAGTGCCCTGGCTGAGTGGAGTGAATGTGCCCAGGCTGCGTGGAGTGGAGGTTCCCAGGCTGAGTGGAGTGCAGGTTCCCAGCAGAGTGGGATTGGAAGTACCCAGGCTGAGTGGAGTGGAGGTGCCCAGGCTGAGTGGAGTGCAGGTTCCCAGGCAGAGTGGGATTGGAAGTGCCCAGGCTGAGTGGAGTGAATGTGCCCAGGCTGAGTGGAGTGGAGGTGCCCAGGCTGAGTGGAGTGAATGTGCCCAGGCTGAGTGGAGTGGAGGTGCCCAGGCCGAGTGGAGTGCAGGTTCCCAGGCAGAGTGGGACTGGAAGTGCCCAGGCTGAGTGGAGTGAATGTGCCCAGGCTGAGTGGAGTGGAGGTGCCCAGGCTGAGTGGAGTTGGGGTTCCCTGGCAGAGTGGGACTGGAAGTGCCCAGGCTTAGAGGAGTGAATGTGCCCAGGCTGAATGGAGTGGAGGTGCCCAGGCTGAGTGGAGTGCAGGTTCCCAGGCAGAGTGGGATTGGAAGTGCCCAGGCTGAGTGGAGTGAATGTGCCCAGGCTGAGTGGAGTGGAGGTGCCCAGGCTGAATGGAGTTGGGGTTCCCTGGCAGAGTGGAACTGGAAGTGCCAACGGTGAGTGGAGTGAATGTGCCCAGGCTGAGTGGAGTGGAGGTGCCCAGGCTGAGTGGAGTTGGGGTTCCCTGGCAGAGTGGGACTGGAAGTGCCAACGCTGAGTGGAGTGGAGGTGCCCAGGCTGAGTGGAGTGCTGGTTCCCAGGCAGAGTGGGATTGGAAGTGCCCAGGCTGAGTGGAGTAATGTACCCAGGCTGAGTGGAGTGCAGGTGCCCAGGCTGAGAGGAGTGCAGGTTCCCAGGCAGAGTGGGATTGGAAGTGCCCAGGCTGAGTGGAGTGAATGTGCCCAGGCTGAGTGGAGTGGAGGTGCCCAGGCCGAGTGGAGTGAATGTGCCCAGGCTGACTGGAGAGAATGTGCCCAGGCTGAGTGGATTGGAGGTGCCCAGGCTGAGTGGAGTGCAGGTTCCCAGGCAGAGTGGGACTGGAAGTGCCCAGGCTGAGTGGAGTGAATGTGCCCAGGCTGAGTGGAGTGAATGTTCCCAGGCTGAATGGGAGTCAATGTGCCTAGACAGAGTGGAGTGAATGTGCCCAGGTTGAGTGGAGTGGAGGTGCCCAGGCTGAGTGGAGTTGGGGTTCCCAGGCAGAGAGGGACTGGAAGTGCCCTGGCTGAGTGGAGTGAATGTGCCCAGGCTGCGTGGAGTGGAGGTTCCCAGGCTGAGTGGAGTGCAGGTTCCCAGCAGAGTGGGATTGGAAGTACCCAGGCTGAGTGGAGTGGAGGTGCCCAGGCTGAGTGGAGTGCAGGTTCCCAGGCAGAGTGGGATTGGAAGTGCCCAGGCTGAGTGGAGTGAATGTGCCCAGGCTGAGTGGAGTGGAGGTGCCCAGGCTGAGTGGAGTGAATGTGCCCAGGCTGAGTGGAGTGGAGGTGCCCAGGCCGAGTGGAGTGCAGGTTCCCAGGCAGAGTGGGACTGGAAGTGCCCAGGCTGAGTGGAGTGAATGTGCCCAGGCTGAGTGGAGTGGAGGTGCCCAGGCTGAGTGGAGTTGGGGTTCCCTGGCAGAGTGGGACTGGAAGTGCCCAGGCTGAGAGGAGTGAATGTGCCCAGGCTGAATGGAGTGGAGGTGCCCAGGCTGAGTGGAGTGCAGGTTCCCAGGCAGAGTGGGATTGGAAGTGCCCAGGCTGAGTGGAGTGAATGTGCCCAGGCTGAGTGGAGTGGAGGTGCCCAGGCTGAATGGAGTTGGGGTTCCCTGGCAGAGTGGAACTGGAAGTGCCAACGGTGAGTGGAGTGAATGTGCCCAGGCTGAGTGGAGTGGAGGTGCCCAGGCTGAGTGGAGTTGGGGTTCCCTGGCAGAGTGGGACTGGAAGTGCCAACGCTGAGTGGAGTGGAGGTGCCCAGGCTGAGTGGAGTGCTGGTTCCCAGGCAGAGTGGGATTGGAAGTGCCCAGGCTGAGTGGAGTAATGTACCCAGGCTGAGTGGAGTGCAGGTGCCCAGGCTGAGAGGAGTGCAGGTTCCCAGGCAGAGTGGGATTGGAAGTGCCCAGGCTGAGTGGAGTGAATGTGCCCAGGCTGAGTGGAGTGGAGGTGCCCAGGCCGAGTGGAGTGCAGGTTCCCAGGCAGAGTGGGACTGGAAGTGCCCAGGCGGAGTGGAGTGAATGTGCCCAGGCTGAATGGGAGTCAATGTGCCTAGACAGAGTGGAGTGAATTTGCCCGGCCGCCTGAGCCCGAAACGTGCGTTTCCCCATTGCCTTGAATGGGCGCGGAGAGAGGGGGGCGCTTTTTGGCCCGTGGCGCGGGCACCGTTGCGCCAAAGCGTCAAGTGTCACCCCTCCCCGTGCTCGGGGCGGCCCCTTGGAGCTAACTGGCTGGGTCTGGAGGGGCTGCGAGGCCGCCCAGGAGAACGGGTCCAAACCGCGTTCCGATCGGACGAGAATTGAGGGCGGGACACAGTTCCGCGGTTCACTTTCCGCCCGGGCAAAGTGCCTATAACTTGCGGCGGGAGGGCTTAAGAGTGGGCCCCCGCGAGTCGGGTGGAGAGCCGAGTGTGGAGAGGAGTAGCGGAGGTTCCCAGTCAGAGTGGGAGTGGAGGTTCCTGGGCAGAGTGGGACTGGAAGTGCCCAGGCTGAGTGGAGTGAATGTGCCCTGGCTGAGTGGAGTGAATGTGGCCAGGCTGAGTGGAGTGGAGGTGCCCAGGCTGAGTGGAGTGCAGGCACCCAGGCAGAGTGGGACTGGAAGTGCCCAGGCTGAGTGGAGTGAATGTGCCCAGGCTGAGTGGAGTGGAGGTGCCCAGGTTGAGTGGAGTTGGGGTTCCCTGGCAGAGTGGGACTGGAAGTGCCAAGGTTGAGTGGAGTGAATGTGCCCAGGCTGAGTGGAGTGGAGATGCCCAGGCCGAGTGGAGTGCAGGTTCCCAGGCAGAGTGTGACTGAAAGTGCCCAGGCTGAGTGGAGTGAATGTGCCCAGGCTGAATGGAGTGGAGGTGCCCAGGCTGAGTGGAGGTGCCCAGGCTGAGTGGAGTGCAGGTTCCCAGGCAGAGTGGGATTGGAAGTGCCCAGGCTGAGTGGAGTGAATGTGCCCAGGCTGAGTGGAGTGAATGTTCCCAGGCTGAATGGGAGTCAATGTGCCTAGACAGAGTGGAGTGAATGTGCCCAGGCTGAGTGGAGTGGAGGTGCCCAGGCTGAGTGGAGTTGGGGTTCCCAGGCAGAGAGGGACTGGAAGTGCCCTGGCTGAGTGGAGTGAATGTGCCCAGGCTGACTGGAGAGAATGTGCCCAGGCTGAGTGGATTGGAGGTGCCCAGGCTGAGTGGAGTGCAGGTTCCCAGGCAGAGTGGGACTGGAAGTGCCCAGGCGGAGTGGAGTGAATGTGCCCAGGCTGAATGGGAGTCAATGTGCCTAGACAGAGTGGAGTGAATTTGCCCGGCCGCCTGAGCCCGAAACGTGCGTTTCCCCATTGCCTTGAATGGGCGCGGAGAGAGGGGGGCGCTTTTTGGCCCGTGGCGCGGGCACCGTTGCGCCAAAGCGTCAAGTGTCACCCCTCCCCGTGCTCGGGGCGGCCCCTTGGAGCTAACTGGCTGGGTCTGGAGGGGCTGCGAGGCCGCCCAGGAGAACGGGTCCAAACCGCGTTCCGATCGGACGAGAATTGAGGGCGGGACACAGTTCCGCGGTTCACTTTCCGCCCGGGCAAAGTGCCTATAACTTGCGGCGGGAGGGCTTAAGAGTGGGCCCCCGCGAGTCGGGTGGAGAGCCGAGTGTGGAGAGGAGTAGCGGAGGTTCCCAGTCAGAGTGGGAGTGGAGGTTCCTGGGCAGAGTGGGACTGGAAGTGCCCAGGCTGAGTGGAGTGAATGTGCCCTGGCTGAGTGGAGTGAATGTGGCCAGGCTGAGTGGAGTGGAGGTGCCCAGGCTGAGTGGAGTGCAGGCACCCAGGCAGAGTGGGACTGGAAGTGCCCAGGCTGAGTGGAGTGAATGTGCCCAGGCTGAGTGGAGTGGAGGTGCCCAGGTTGAGTGGAGTTGGGGTTCCCTGGCAGAGTGGGACTGGAAGTGCCAAGGTTGAGTGGAGTGAATGTGCCCAGGCTGAGTGGAGTGGAGATGCCCAGGCCGAGTGGAGTGCAGGTTCCCAGGCAGAGTGTGACTGAAAGTGCCCAGGCTGAGTGGAGTGAATGTGCCCAGGCTGAATGGAGTGGAGGTGCCCAGGCTGAGTGGAGGTGCCCAGGCTGAGTGGAGTGCAGGTTCCCAGGCAGAGTGGGATTGGAAGTGCCCAGGCTGAGTGGAGTGAATGTGCCCAGGCTGAGTGGAGTGAATGTTCCCAGGCTGAATGGGAGTCAATGTGCCTAGACAGAGTGGAGTGAATGTGCCCAGGCTGAGTGGAGTGGAGGTGCCCAGGCTGAGTGGAGTTGGGGTTCCCAGGCAGAGAGGGACTGGAAGTGCCCTGGCTGAGTGGAGTGAATGTGCCCAGGCTGACTGGAGAGAATGTGCCCAGGCTGAGTGGATTGGAGGTGCCCAGGCTGAGTGGAGTGCAGGTTCCCAGGCAGAGTGGGACTGGAAGTGCCCAGGCTGAGTGGAGTGAATGTGCCCAGGCTGAGTGGAGTGAATGTTCCCAGGCTGAATGGGAGTCAATGTGCCTAGTCAGAGTGGAGTGAATGTGCCCAGGCTGAGTGGAGTGGAGGTGCCCAGGCTGAGTGGAGTTGGGGTTCCCAGGCAGAGAGGGACTGGAAGTGCCCAGGCTGAGTGGAGTGAATGTGCCCAGGCTGCATGGAGTGGAGGTTCCCAGGCTGAGTGGAGTGCAGGTTCCAGGCAGAGTGGGATTGGAAGTACCCAGGCTGAGTGGAGTGGAGGTGCCCAGGCTGAGTGGAGTGCAGGTTCCCCGGCAGAGTGGGATTGGAAGTGCCCAGGCTGAGTGGAGTGAATGTGCCCAGGCTGAGTGGAGTGGAGGTGCCCAGGCTGAGTGGAGTTGGGGTTCCCTGGCAGAGTGGGACTGGAAGTGCCAAGGCTGAGTGGAGTGAATGTACCCAGGCTGAGTGGAGTGGAGGTGCCCAGGCTGAGTGGAGTGCTGGTTCCCAGGGAGAGTGGGATTGGAAGTTCCCAGGCTGAGTGGAGTGAATGTCCCCAGGCTGAGTGGAGTGAATGTGCCCAGGCAGAGTGGAGTGAATGTGCCCAGGCTGAGTGGAGTGGAGGTGCCAGGCTGAGTGGAGTTGGGGTACCCTGGCAGAGTGGGACTGGAAGTGCCAAGCCTGAGTGGAGTGAATGTACCCAGGCTGAGTGGAGTGGAGGTGCCCAGGCTGAGTGGAGTGCTGGTTCCCAGGCAGAGTGGGATTGGAAGTGCCCAGGCTGAGTGGAGTAATGTACCCAGGCTGAGTGGAGTGCAGGTGCCCACGCTGAGAGGAGTGCAGGTTCCCAGGCAGAGTGGGATTGGAAGTCCCCAGGCTGAGTGGAGTGAATGTGCCCAGGCTGAGTGGAGTGGAGTTGCCCAGGCTGAGTGGAGTGCTGGTTCCCAGGCAGAGTGGGATTGGAAGTGCCCAGGCTGAGTGGAGTGAATGTGCCAAGGCTGAGTGGAGTGGAGGTGCCCAGGCTGAGTGGAGTGAATGTGCCCAGGCTGACTGGAGAGAATGTGCCCAGGCTGAGTGGATTGGAGGTGCCCAGGCTGAGTGGAGTGCAGGTTCCCAGGCAGAGTGGGACTGGAAGTGCCCAGGCTGAGTGGAGTGAATGTGCCCAGGCTGAGTGGAGTGAATGTTCCCAGGCTGAATGGGAGTCAATGTGCCTAGTCAGAGTGGAGTGAATGTGCCCAGGCTGAGTGGAGTGGAGGTGCCCAGGCTGAGTGGAGTTGGGGTTCCCAGGCAGAGAGGGACTTGAAGTGCCCTGGCTGAGTGGAGTGAATGTGCCCAGGCTGAGTGGAGTGGAGGTGCCCAGGCTGAGTGGAGTGCTGGTTCCCAGGCAGAGTGGGATTGGAAGTGCCCAGGCTGAGTGGAGTAATGTACCCAGGCTGAGTGGAGTGCAGGTGCCCAGGCTGAGAGGAGTGCAGGTTCCCAGGCAGAGTGGGATTGGAAGTGCCCAGGCTGAGTGGAGTAATGTACCCAGGCTGAGTGGAGTGCAGGTGCCCAGGCTGAGAGGAGTGCAGGTTCCCAGGCAGAGTGGGATTGGAAGTCCCCAGGCTGAGTGGAGTGAATGTGCCCAGGCTGAGTGGAGTGGAGGTGCCCAGGCCGAGTGGAGTGCAGGTTCCCAGGCAGAGTGGGACTGGAAGTGCCCAGGCGGAGTGGAGTGAATGTGCCCAGGCTGAATGGAGTGGAGGTGCCCAGGCTGAGTGGAGTGCAGGTTCCCAGGCAGAATGGGATTGGAAGTGCCCAGGCTGAGTGGAGTGAATGTGCCAAGGCTGAGTGGAGTGGAGGTGCCCAGGCTGAGTGGAGTGCAGGTTCCCAGGCAGAGTGGGATTGGAAGTGCCCAGGCTGAGTGGAGTGAATGTACCCAGGCTGAGTGGAGTGAATGTGCCCAGGCTGAGTGGAGTGAATGTGCCCAGGCTGAGTGGAGAGAATGTGCCCAGGCTGAGTGGAGTGAATGTGCCCAGGCAGAGTGGAGTGAATGTGCCGAGGCTGAGTGGAGTGGAGGTGCCCAGGCAGAGTGGGATTGGAAGTGCCCAGGCTGAGTGCAGTGAATGTGCCCAGGCTGAGTGGAGTGGAGGTGCCAGGCTGAGTGGAGTTGGGGTACCCTGGCAGAGTGGGACTGGAAGTGCCAAGGCTGAGTGGAGTGAATGTACCCAGGCTGAGTGGAGTGGAGGTGCCCAGGCTGAGTGGAGTGCAGGTTCCCATCAGAGTGGGACTGGAAGTGCCCAGGCTGAGTGGGAGTCAATGTGCCTAGACAGAGTGGAGTGAATGTGCCCGACCGCCGGAGCCCGAAACGTGCGTTTCCCCATTGCCTTGAATGGGCGCGGAGAGTGGGGGGCGCTTTTTGGCTCGTGGCGCGGGCCACCGTTGCGCCAAAGCGTCAAGTGTCACACCTCCCCGTGCTCGGGGCGGCCCCTTGGAGCTAACTGGCTGGGTCTGGAGGGGCTGCGAGGCCGCCCAGGAGAACGGGTCCAAACCGCGTTCCGATCGGACGAGAATTGAGGGCGGGACACAGTTCCGCGGTTCACTTTCCGCCCGGGCAAAGGGCCTATAACTTGCGGCGGGAGGGCTTAAGAGTGGGCCCCCGCGAGTCGGGTGGAGAGCCGGGTGTGGAGAGGAGTAGCGGAGGTTCCCAGTCAGAGTGGGAGTGGAGGTTCCTGGGAAGAGTGGGAGTGAATGTGCCCTGGCTGAGTGGAGTGAATGTGCCCAGGCTGAGTGGAGTGGAGGTGCCCCGGCTGAGTAGAGTGCAGGCACCCAGGCAGAGTGGGATTGGAAGTGCCCAGGCTGAGTGGAGTGAATGTGCCCAGGCTGAGTGGAGTGGAGGTGCCCAGGCCGAGTGGAGTGCAGGTTCCCAGGCAGAGTGGGACTGGAAGTGCCCAGGCTGAGTGGAGTGAATGTGCCCAGGCTGAGTGGAGTGGAGGTGCCCAGGCTGAGTGGAGTTGGGGTTCCCTGGCAGAGTGGGACTGGAAGTGCCAAGGCTGAGTGGAGTGAATTTGCCCAGGCTGAGTGGAGTGCAGGTTCCCAGGCAGAGTGGGACTGAAAGTGCCCAGGCTGAGTGGAGTGAATGTGCCCAGGCTGAGTGGAGTGAATGTGCCCAGGGTGAGTGGAGTGAATGTGCCCAGGCTGAGTGGAGAGAATGTGCCCAGGCTGAGTGGATTGGAGGTGCCCAGGCTGAGTGGAGTGCAGGTTCCCAGGCAGATTGGGACTGGAAGTGCCCAGGCTGAGTGGAGTGAATGTGCCCAGGCTGAGTGGAGTGAATGTTCCCAGGCTGAATGGGAGTCAATGTGCCTAGACAGAGTGGAGTGAATGTGCCCAGGCTGAGTGGAGTGGAGGTGCCCAGGCTGAGTGGAGTTGGGGTTCCCAGGCAGAGAGGGACTGGAAGTGCCCTGGCTGAGTGGAGTGAATGTGCCCAGGCTGAGTGGAGTGAATGTGCCCAGGCAGAGTGGAGTGAATGTGCCCAGGCTGAGTGGAGTGGAGGTGCCCAGGCTGAGTGGAGTGCAGGTTCCCAGGCAGAGTGGGACTGGAAGTGCCCAGGCTGAGTGGAGTGAATGTGCCCAGGCTGAATGGAGTGGAGGTGCCCAGGCTGAGTGGAGTGCAGGTTCCCAGGCAGAGTGGGATTGGAAGTGCCCAGGCTGAGTGGAGTGAATGTACCCAGGCTGAGTGGAGTGGAGTTGCCCAGGCTGAGTGGAGTGCAGGTTCCCAGGCAGAGTGGGATTGGAAGTGCCCAGGCCGAGTGGAGTGAATGTGCCCAGGCTGAGTGGAGTGGAGGTGCCCAGGCTGAGTGGAGTTGGGGTTCCCTGGCAGAGTGGGACTGGAAGTGCCAAGGCTGAGTGGAGTGAATGTGCCCAGGCTGAGTGGAGTGCAGGTTCCCAGGCAGAGTGGGACTGAAAGTGCCCAGGCTGAGTGGAGTGAATGTGCCCAGGCTGAGTGGAGTGAATGTGCCCAGGCTGAGTGGAGTGAATGTGCCCAGGCTGAGTGGAGAGAATGTGCCCAGGCTGAGTGGATTGGAGGTGCCCAGGCTGAGTGGAGTGCAGGTTCCCAGGCAGAGTGGGACTGGAAGTGCCCAGGCTGAGTGGAGTGAATGTGCCCAGGCTTAGTGGAGTGAATGTTCCCAGGCTGAATGGGAGTCAATGTGCCTAGACAGAGTGGAGTGAATGTGCCCAGGCTGAGTGGAGTGGAGGTGCCCAGGCTGAGTGGAGTTGGGGTTCCCAGGCAGAGAGGGACTGGAAGTGCCCTGGCTGAGTGGAGTGAATGTGCCCAGGCTGAGTGGAGTGAATGTGCCCAGGCAGAGTGGAGTGAATGTGCCCAGGCTGAGTGGAGTGGAGGTGCCCAGGCTGAGTGGAGTGCAGGTTCCCAGGCAGAGTGGGACTGGAAGTGCCCAGGCTGAGTGGAGTGAATGTGCCCAGGCTGAATGGAGTGGAGGTGCCCAGGCTGAGTGGAGTGCAGGTTCCCAGGCAGAGTGGGATTGGAAGTGCCCAGGCTGAGTGGAGTGAATGTACCCAGGCTGAGTGGAGTGGAGGTGCCCAGGCTGAGTGGAGTGCAGGTTCCCAGGCAGAGTGGGATTGGAAGTGCCCAGACTGAGTGGAGTGAATGTGCCCAGGCTGAGTGGAGTGGAGGTGCCCAGGCTGAGTGGAGTTGGGGTTCCCAGGCAGAGAGGGAATGGAAGTGCCCTGGCTGAGTGGAGTGAATGTGCCCAGGCTGCGTGGAGTGGAGGTTCCCAGGCTGAGTGGAGTGCAGGTTCCCAGCAGAGTGGGATTGGAAGTACCCAGGCTGAGTGGAGTGGAGGTGCCCAGGCTGAGTGGAGTGCAGGTTCCCAGGCAGAGTGGGATTGGAAGTGCCCAGGCTGAGTGGAGTGAATGTGCCCAGGCTGAGTGGAGTGGAGGTGCCCAGGCTGAGTGGAGTGCAGGTTCCCTGGCAGAGTGGGACTGGAAGTGCCAAGGCTGAGTGGAGTGAATGTACCCAGGCTGAGTGGAGTGGAGGTGCCCAGGCTGAGTGGAGTGCTGGTTCCCAGGCAGAGTGGGATTGGAAGTTCCCAGGCTGAGTGGAGTGAATGTCCCCAGGCTGAGTGGATTGCATGTGCCCAGGCTGAGTGGAGTGCAGGTTCCCTGGCAGAGTGGGATTGGAAGTGCCCAGGCTGAGTGGAGTGAATGTGCCCAGGCTGACTGGAGTGGAGGTGCCCAGGCCGAGTGGAGTGCAGGTTCCCAGGCAGAGTGGGACTGGAAGTGCCCAGGCGGAGTGGAGTGAATGTGCCCAGGCTGAATGGGAGTCAATGTGCCTAGACAGAGTGGAGTGAATGTGCCCGGCCGCCGGAGCCCGAAACGTGCGTTTCCCCATTGCCTTGAATGGGCGCGGAGAGAGGGGGGCGCTTTTTGGCTCGTGGCGCGGGCACCGTTGCGCCAAAGCGTCAAGTGTCACACCTCCCCGTGCTCGGGGCGGCCCCTTGGAGCTAACTGGCTGGGTCTGGAGGGGCTGCGAGGCCGCCCAGGAGAACGGGTCCAAACCGCGTTCCGATCGGACGAGAATTGAGGGCGGGACACAGTTCCGCGGTTCACTTTCCGCCCGGGCAAAGGGCCTATAACTTGCGGCGGGAGGGCTTAAGAGTGGGCCCCCGCGAGTCGGGTGGAGAGCCGGGTGTGGAGAGGAGTAGCGGAGGTTCCCAGTCAGAGTGGGAGTGGAGGTTCCTGGGCAGAGTGGGACTGGAAGTGCCCAGGCTGAGTGGAGTGAATGTGCCCTGGCTGAGTGGAGTGAATGTGCCCAGGCTGAGTGGAGTGGAGGTGCCCAGGCTGAGTAGAGTGCAGGCACCCAGGCAGAGTGGGATTGGAAGTGCCCAGGCTGAGTGGAGTGAATGTGCCCAGGCTGAGTGGAGTGGAGGTGCCCAGGCCGAGTGGAGTGCAGGTTCCCAGGCAGAGTGGGACTGGAAGTGCCCAGGCTGAGTGGAGTGAATGTGCCGAGGCAGAGTGGAGTGGAGGTGCCCAGGCTGAGTGGAGTTGGGGTTCCCAGGCAGAGTGGGACTGGAAGTACCAAGGCTGAGTGGAGTGAATGTGCCCAGGCTGAGTGGAGTGGAGGTGCCCAGGCCGAGTGGAGAGCAGGTTCCCAGGCAGAGTGGGACTGAATGTGCCCAGGCTGAGTGGAGTGAATGTGCCCCAGGCTGAATGGAGTGGAGGTGCCCAGGCTCAGTGGAGTGCAGGTTCCCTGGCAGAGTGGGATTGGAAGTGCCCAGGCTGAGTGGAGTGAATGTGCCCAGGCTGAGTGGAGTGGAGGTGCCCAGGCTGAGTGGAGTGCAGGTTCCCAGCAGAGTGGGACTGGAAGAGCCCAGGCTGAGTGGAGTGAATGTGCCCAGGCTGAGTGGAGTGAATGTGCCCAGGCAGAGTGGAGTGAATGTGCCGAGGCTGAGTGGAGTGGAGGTGCCCAGGCTGAGTGGAGTGCAGGTTCCCAGGCAGAGTGGGATTGGAAGTGCCCAGGCTGAGTGGAGTGAATGTGCCCAGGCTGAGTGGAGTGAATGTGCCCAGGCTGAGTGGAGTGAATGTGCCCAGGCTGACTGGAGAGAATGTGCCCAGGCTGAGTGGATTGGAGGTGCCCAGGCTGAGTGGAGTGCAGGTTCCCAGGCAGAGTGGGACTGGAAGTGCCCAGGCTGAGTGGAGTGAATGTGCCCAGGCTGAGTGGAGTGAATGTTCCCAGGCTGAATGGGAGTCAATGTGCCTAGACAGAGTGGAGTGAATGTGCCCAGGCTGAGTGGAGTGGAGGTGCCCAGGCTGAGTGGAGTTGGGGTTCCCAGGCAGAGAGGGACTGGAAGTGCCCTGGCTGAGTGGAGTGAATGTGCCCAGGCTGCGTGGAGTGGAGGTTCCCAGGCTGAGTGGAGTGCAGGTTCCCAGCAGAGTGGGATTGGAAGTACCCAGGCTGAGTGGAGTGGAGGTGCCCAGGCTGAGTGGAGTGCAGGTTCCCAGGCAGAGTGGGATTGGAAGTGCCCAGGCTGAGTGGAGTGAATGTGCCCAGGCTGAGTGGAGTGGAGGTGCCCAGGCTGAGTGGAGTGAATGTGCCCAGGCTGAGTGGAGTGAATGTGCCCAGGCAGAGTGGAGTGAATGTGCCCAGGTTGAGTGGAGTGGAGGTGCCCAGGCTGAGTGGAGTGCAGGTTCCCAGGCAGAGTGGGACTGGAAGTGCCCAGGCTGAGTGGAGTGAATGTGCCCAGGCTGAATGGAGTGGAGGTGCCCAGGCTGAGTGGAGTGCAGGTTCCCAGGCAGAGTGGGATTGGTAGTGCCCAGGCTGAGTGGAGTGAATGTACCCAGGCTGAGTGGAGTGGAGGTGCCCAGGCTGAGTGGAGTGCTGGTTCCCAGGCAGAGTGGGATTGGAAGTGCCCAGGCTGAGTGGAGTGAATGTGCCCAGGCTGAGTGGAGTGAATGTGCCCAGGCTGAGTGGAGTGGAGGTGCCCAGGCTGAGTAGAGTGCAGGCACCCAGGCAGAGTGGGATTGGAAGTGCCCAGGCTGAGTGGAGTGAATGTGCCCAGGCTGAGTGGAGTGGAGGTGCCCAGGCCGAGTGGAGTGCAGGTTCCCAGGCAGAGTGGGACTGGAAGTGCCCAGGCTGAGTGGAGTGAATGTGCCCAGGCTGAGTGGAGTGGAGGTGCCCAGGCTGAGTGGAGTTGGGGTTCCCTGGCAGAGTGGGACTGGAAGTGCCAAGGCTGAGTGGAGTGAATGTGCCCAGGCTGAGTGGAGTGGAGGTGCCCAGGCCGAGTGGAGTGCAGGTTCCCAGGCAGAGTGGGACTGAAAGTGCCCAGGCTGAGTGGAGTGAATGTGCCCAGGCTGAGTGCAGTGAATGTGCCCAGGCTGAGTGGAGTGAATGTGCACAGGCTGAGTGGAGAGAATGTGCCCAGGCTGAGTGGATTGGAGGTGCCCAGGCTGAGTGGAGTGCAGGTTCCAGGGCAGAGTGGGACTGGAAGTGCCCAGGCTGAGTGGAGTGAATGTGCCCAGGCTGAGTGGAGTGAATGTTCCCAGGCTGAATGGGAGTCAATGTGCCTAGACAGAGTGGAGTGAATGTGCAAAGGCTGAGTGGAGTGGAGGTGCCCAGGCTGAGTGGAGTTGGGGTACCCAGGCAGAGAGGGACTGGAAGTGCCCTGGCTGAGTGGAGTGAATGTGCCCAGGCTGCGTGGAGTGGAGGTTCCCAGGCTGAGTGGAGTGCAGGTTCCCAGCAGAGTGGGACTGGAAGTGCCCAGGCTGAGTAGAGTGAATGTGCCCAGGCTGAGTGGAGTGAATGTGCCCAGGCAGAGTGGAGTGAATGTGCCCAGGCTGAGTGGAGTGGAGGTGCCCAGGCTGAGTGGGACTGGAAGTGCCCAGGCTGAGTGGAGTGAATGTGCCCACGCTGAATGGAGTGGAGGTGCCCAGGCTGAGTGGAGTGCAGGTTCCCAGGCAGAGTGGGATTGGAAGTGCCCAGGCTGAGTGGAGTGAATGTACCCGGGCTGAGTGGAGTGGAGGTGCCCAGGCTGAGTGGAGTGCAGGTTCCCAGGCAGAGTGGGATTGGAAGTGCCCAGGCTGAGTCGAGTGAATGTGCCCAGGCTGAGTGGAGTTGGGGTTCCCTGGCAGAGTGGGACTGAAAGTGCCCAGGCTGAGTGGAGTGAATGTGCCCAGGCTGAGTGCAGTGAATGTGCCCAGGCTGAGTGGAGTGAATGTGCACAGGCTGAGTGGAGAGAATGTGCCCAGGCTGAGTGGATTGGAGGTGCCCAGGCTGAGTGGAGTGCAGGTTCCAGGGCAGAGTGGGACTGGAAGTGCCCAGGCTGAGTGGAGTGAATGTGCCCAGGCTGAGTGGAGTGAATGTTCCCAGGCTGAATGGGAGTCAATGTGCCTAGACAGAGTGGAGTGAATGTGCCCAGGCTGAGTGGAGTGGAGGTGCCCAGGCTGAGTGGAGTTGGGGTACCCAGGCAGAGAGGGACTGGAAGTGCCCTGGCTGAGTGGAGTGAATGTGCCCAGGCTGCGTGGAGTGGAGGTTCCCAGGCTGAGTGGAGTGCAGGTTCCCAGCAGAGTGGGACTGGAAGTGCCCAGGCTGAGTAGAGTGAATGTGCCCAGGCTGAGTGGAGTGAATGTGCCCAGGCAGAGTGGAGTGAATGTGCCCAGGCTGAGTGGAGTGGAGGTGCCCAGGCTGAGTGGGACTGGAAGTGCCCAGGCTGAGTGGAGTGAATGTGCCCAGGCTGAATGGAGTGGAGGTGCCCAGGCTGAGTGGAGTGCAGGTTCCCAGGCAGAGTGGGATTGGAAGTGCCCAGGCTGAGTGGAGTGAATGTACCCGGGCTGAGTGGAGTGGAGGTGCCCAGGCTGAGTGGAGTGCAGGTTCCCAGGCAGAGTGGGATTGGAAGTGCCCAGGCTGAGTCGAGTGAATGTGCCCAGGCTGAGTGGAGTGGAGGTGCCCAGGCTGAGTGGAGTTGGGGTTCCCTGGCAGAGTGGGACTGGAAGTGCCAAGGCTGAGTGGAGTTAATGTACCCAGGCTGAGTGGAGTGGAGGTGCCCAGGCTGAGTGGAGTGCTGGTTCCCAGGCAGAGTGGGATTGGAAGTTCCCAGGCTGAGTGGAGTGAATGTGCCCAGGCTGAGTGGAGTGGAGGTGCCCAGGCCGAGTGGAGTGCAGGTTCCCAGGCAGAGTGGGCCTGGAAGTGCCCAGGCTGAGTGGAGTGAATGTGCCCTGGCTGAGTGGAGTGAATGTGCCCAGGCTGAGTGGAGTGAATGTGCCCAGGCTGAGTGGAGTGAATGTGCCCAGGCAGAGTGGGATTGGAAGTGCCCAGGCTGAGTGGAGTGAATGTGCCCAGGCTGAGTGGAGTGGAGGTGCCCAGGCTGAGTAGAGTTGGGGTTCCCTGGCAGAGTGGGACTGGAAGTGCCAACGGTGAGTGGAGTGAATGTGCCCTGGCTGAGTGGAGTGAATGTGGCCAGGCTGAGTGGAGTGGAGGTGCCCAGGCAGAGTGGAGTGCAGGTTCCCAGGCAGAGTGGGACTGGAAGTGCCCAGGCTGAGTGGAGTGAATGTGCCCAGGCTGAGTGGAGTGGAGGTGCCCAGGCTGAGTGGAGTTGGGGGTCCCTGGCAGAGTGGGACTGTAAGTGTCAATGCTGAGTGGAGTGAATGTGCCCAGGCTGAGTGGAGTGGAGGTGCCCAGGCTGAGTGGAGTGCAGGTTCCCAGGCAGAGTGGGATTGGAAGTGCCCAGGCTGAGTGGAGTGAATGTGCCCAGGCTGAGTGGAGTTGGGGTTCCCTGGCAGAGTGGGACTGGAAGTGCCAAGGCTGAGTGGAGTGAATGTGCCCAGGCTGAGTGGAGTGGAGGTGCCCAGGCCGAGTGGAGTGCAGGTTCCCAGGCAGAGTGGGACTGGAAGTGCCCAGGCGGTGTGGAGTGAATGTGCCCAGGCTGAATGGGAGTCAATGTGCCTAGACAGAGTGGAGTGAATGTGCCCAGCCGCCGGAGCCCGAAACGTGCGTTTCCCCATTGCCTTGAATGGGCGCGGAGAGAGGGGGGGCTTTTTGGCTCGTGGCGCGGGCACCGTTTCGCCAAAGCGTCAAGTGTCACCCCTCCCCGTGCTCGGGGCGGCCCCTTGGAGCTAACTGGCTGGGTCTGGAGGGGCTGCGAGGCCGCCCAGGAGAACGGGTCCAAACCGCGTTCCGATCGGACGAGAATTGAGGGCAGGACACAGTTCCGCGGTTCACTTTCCGCCCGGGCAAAGGGCCTATTACTTGCGGCGGGAGGGCTTAAGAGTGGGCCCCCGTGAGTCGGGTGGAGAGCCGGGTGTGGAGAGGAGTAGCGGAGGTTCCCAGTCAGAGTGGGAGTGGAGGTTCCTGGGCAGAGTGGGACTGGAAGTGCCCAGGCTGAGTGGAGTGAATGTGCCCTGGCTGAGTGGAGTGAATGTGGCCAGGCTGAGTGGAGTGGAGGTGCCCAGGCTGAGTGGAGTGAAGGCACCCAGGCAGAGTGGGATTGGAAGTGCCCAGGCTGAGTGGAGTGAATGTGCCCAGGCTGAGTGGAGTGGAGGTGCCCTGGCCGAGTGGAGTGCAGGTTCCCAGGCAGAGTGGGACTGGAAGTGCCCAGGCAGAGTGGAGTGAATGTGCCCAGGCTGATTGGAGTGGAGGTGCCCAGGCCGAGTGGAGTGCAGGTTCCCAGGCAGAGTGGGACTGGAAGTGCCCAGGCGGAGTGGAGTGAATGTGCCCAGGCTGAATGGGAGTCAATGTGCCTAGACAGAGTGGAGTGAATGTGCCCGGCCGCCGGAGCCCGAAACGTGCGTTTCCCCATTGCCTTGAATGGGCGCGGAGAGAGGGGGGCTCTTTTTGGCTCGTGGCGCGGGCACCGTTGCGCCAAAGCGTCAAGTGTCACACCTCCCCGTGCTCGGGGCGGCCCCTTGGAGCTAACTGGCTGGGTCTGGAGGGGCTGCGAGGCCGCCCAGGAGAACGGGTCCAAACCGCGTTCCGATCGGACGAGAATTGAGGGCGGGACACAGTTCCGCGGTTGACTTTCCGCCCGGGCAAAGGGCCTATAACTTGCGGCGAGAGGGCTTAAGAGTGGGCCCCCGCGAGTCGGGTGGAGAGCCGGGTGTGAAGAGGAGTAGCGGAGGTTCCCAGTCAGAGTGGGAGTGGAGGTTCCTGGGCAGAGTGGGACTGGAAGTGCCCAGGCTGAGTGGAGTGAATGTGCCCTGGCTGAGTGGAGTGAATGTGCCCAGGCTGAGTGGAGTGGAGGTGCCCAGGCTGAGTAGAGTGCAGGCACCCAGGCAGAGTGGGATTGGAAGTGCCCAGGCTGAGTGGAGTGAATGTGCCCAGGCTGAGTGGAGTGGAGGTGCCCAGGCCGAGTGGAGTGCAGGTTCCCAGGCAGAGTGGGACTGGAAGTGCCCAGGCTGAGTGGAGTGAATGTGCCCAGGCTGAGTGGAGTGAAGGTGCCCAGGCTGAGTGGAGTTGGGGTTCCCTGGCAGAGTGGGACTGGAAGTGCCAAGGCTGAGTGGAGTGAATGTGCCCAGGCTGAGTGGAGTGGAGGTGCCCAGGCCGAGTGGAGTGCAGGTTCCCAGGCAGAGTGGGACTGAAAGTGCCCAGGCTGAGTGGAGTGAATGTGCCCCAGGCTGAATGGAGTGGAGGTGCCCAGGCAGAGTGGGACTGAAAGTGCCCAGGCTGAGTGGAGTGAATGTGCCCCAGGCTGAATGGAGTGGAGGTGCCCAGGCTGAGTGGAGTGCAGGTTCTCTGGCAGAGTGGGATTGGAAGTGCCCAGGCTGAGTGGAGTGAATGTGCCCAGGCTGAGTGGAGTGGAGGTGCCCAGGCTGAGTGGAGTTGGGGTTCCCTGGCAGAGTGGGACTGGAAGTGCCAAGGCTGAGTGGAGTGAAGGTACCCAGGCTGAGTGGAGTGGAGGTGCCCAGGCTGAGTTGAGTGCAGGTTCCCAGCAGAGTGGGACTGGAAGTGCCCAGGCTGAGTGGAGTGAATGTGCCCAGGCTGAATGGAGTGGAGGTGCCCAGGCTGAGTGGAGTGCAGGTTCCCAGGCAGAGTGGGATTGGAAGTGCCCAGGCTGAGTGGAGTGAATGTACCCAGGCTGAGTGGAGTGGAGGGGCCCAGGCTGAGTGGAGTGCAGGTTCCCAGGCAGAGTGGGATTGGAAGTGCCCAGGCTGAGTGGAGTGAATGTGCCCAGGCTGAGTGGAGTGGAGGTGCCCAGGCTGAGTAGAGTTGGGGTTCCCTGGCAGAGTGGGACTGGAAGTGCCAACGGTGAGTGGAGTGAATGTGCCCAGGCTGAGTGGAGTGGAGATGCCCAGGCTGAGTGGAGTTGGGGTTCCCTGGCAGAGTGGGACTGGAAGTGCCCAGGCTGAGTGGAGTGAATGTGCCCAGGCTGCGTGGAGTGGAGGTTCCCAGGCTGAGTGGAGTGCAGGCTCCCAGCAGAGTGGGACTGGAAGTGCCCAGGCTGAGTAGAGTGAATGTGCCCAGGCTGAGTGGAGTGAATGTGCCCAGGCTGAGTGGAGTGAATGTGCCCAGGCAGAGTGGAGTGAATGTGCCCAGGCTGAGTGGAGTGGAGGTGCCCAGGCTGATTGGAGTGCAGGTTCCCAGGCAGAGTGGGACTGGAAGTGCCCAGGCTGAGTGGAGTGAATGTGCCCAGGCTGAGTGGAGTGAATGATCCCAGGCTGAATGGGAGTCAATGTGCCTAGACAGAGTGGAGTGAATGTGCCCAGGCTGAGTGGAGTGGAGGTGCCCAGGCTGAGTGGAGTTGGGGTTCCCAGGCAGAGAGGGACTGGAAGTCCCCTGGCTGACTGGAGTGAATGTGCCCAGGCTGCGTGGAGTGGAGGTTCCCAGGCTGAGTGGAGTGCAGGCTCCCAGCAGAGTGGGACTGGAAGTGCCCAGGCTGAGTGGAGTGAATGTGCCCAGGCTGAGTGGAGTGAATGTGCCTAGGCAGAGTGGAGTGAATGTGCCCAGGCTGAGTGGAGTGGAGGTGCCCAGGCTGAGTGGAGTGGAGGTGCCCAGGCTGAGTGGAGTGCAGGTTCCCAGGCAGAGTGGGATTGGAAGTGCCCAGGCTGAGTGGAGTGAATGTGCCCAGGCTGAGTGGAGTGGAGGTGCCCAGGCCGAGTGGAGTGCAGGTTCCCAGGCAGAGTGGGACTGGAAGTGCCCAGGCGGAGTGGAGTGAATGTGCCCAGGCTGAATGGGAGTCAATGTGCCTAGACAGAGTGGAGTGAATGTGCCCAGGCTGAGTGGAGTGGAGGTGCCCAGGCTGAGTGGAGTTGGGGTTCCCAGGCAGAGTGGGACTGGAAGTGCCCAGGCTGAGTGGAGTGAATGTGCCCAGGCTGAGTGGAGTGAATGTGCCCAGGCTGAGTGGAGTGAATGTGCCCAGGCTGAGTGGAGTGGAGGTGCCCAGGCTGAGTGGAGTGCAGGTTCCCAGGCAGAGTGGGACTGGAAGTGCCCAGGCTGAGTGGAGTGAATGTGCCCAGGCTGAATGGAGTGGAGGTGCCCAGGCTGAGTGGAGTGCAGGTTCCCAGGCAGAGTGGGATTGGAAGTGCCCAGGCTGAGTGGAGTGAATGTACCCAGGCTGAGTGGAGTGGAGGTGCCCAGGCTGAGTGGAGTGCAGGTTCCCAGGCAGAGTGGGATTGGAAGTGCCCAGGCTGAGTGGAGTGAATGTGCCCAGGCTGAGTGGAGTGGAGGTGCCCAGGCTGAGTGGAGTTGGGGTTCCCTGGCAGAGTGGGACTGGAAGTGCCCAGGCAGAGTGGAGTGAATGTGCCCAGGCTGATTGGAGTGGAGGTGCCCAGGCTGAATAAAGTTGGGGTTCCCTGGCAGAGTGGGACTGGAAGTGCCAACGGTGAGTGGAGTGAATGTGCCCAGGCTGAGTGGAGTGGAGGTGCCCAGGCTGAGTGGAGTTGGGGTTCCCTGGCAGAGTGGGACTGGAAGTGCCAACGCTGAGTGGAGTGAATGTGCCCAGGCTGCGTGGAGTGGAGGTTCCCAGGCTGAGTGGAGTGCAGGTTCCCAGCAGAGTGGGACTGGAAGTGCCAACGCTGAGTGGAGTGAATGTGCCCAGGCTGCGTGGAGTGGAGGTTCCCAGGCTGAGTGGAGTGCAGGTTCCCAGCAGAGTGGGACTGGAAGTGCCCAGGCTGAGTGGAGTGAATGTGCCCAGGCTGAGTGGAGTGAATGTGCCCAGGCTGAGTGGAGTGAATGTGCCCAGGCTGAGTGGAGTGGAGGTGCCCAGGCTGAGTGGAGTGCAGGTTCCCAGGCAGAGTGGGACTGGAAGTGCCCAGGCTGAGTGGAGTGAATGTGCCCAGGCTGAATGGAGTGGAGGTGCCCAGGCTGAGTGGAGTGCAGGTTCCCAGGCAGAGTGGGATTGGAAGTGCCCAGGCTGAGTGGAGTGAATGTACCCAGGCTGAGTGGAGTGGAGGTGCCCAGGCTGAGTAGAGTGCAGGCACCCAGGCAGAGTGGGATTGGAAGTGCCCAGGCTGAGTGGAGTGAATGTGCCCAGGCTGAGTGGAGTGGAGGTGCCCAGGCTGAGTGGAGTTGGGGTTCCCAGGCTGAGTGGAGTGAATGTGCCCTGGCTGAGTGGAGTGAATGTGCCCAGGCTGAGTGGAGTGAATGTGCCCAGGCTGAGTGGAGTGAATGTGCCCAGGCTGAGTGGATTGGAGGTGCCCAGGCTGAGTGGAGTGCAGGTTCCCAGGCAGAGTGGGACTGGAAGTGCCCAGGCTGAGTGGAGTGAATGTGCCCAGGCTGAGTGGAGTGAATGTTCCCAGGCTGAATGGGAGTCAATGTGCCTAGACAGAGTGGAGTGAATGTGCCCAGGCTGAGTGGAGTGGAGGTGCCCAGGCTGAGTGGAGTTGGGGTTCCCAGGCAGAGAGGGACTGGAAGTGCCCTGGCTGAGTGGAGTGAATGTGCCCAGGCTGCGTGGAGTGGAGGTTCCCAGGCTGAGTGGAGTGCAGGTTCCCAGCAGAGTGGGATTGGAAGTACCCAGGCTGAGTGGAGTGGAGGTGCCCAGGCTGAGTGGAGTGCAGGTTCCCAGGAAGAGTGGGATTGGAAGTGCCCAGGCTGAGTGGAGTGAATGTGCCCAGGCTGAGTGGAGTGGAGGTGCCTAGACAGAGTGGAGTGAATGTGCCCAGGCTGAGTGGAGTGGAGGTGCCCAGGCTGAGTGGAGTTGGGGTTCCCAGGCAGAGAGGGACTGGAAGTGCCCTGGCTGAGTGGAGTGAATGTGCCCAGGCTGCGTGGAGTGGAGGTTCCCAGGCTGAGTGGAGTGCAGGCTCCCAGCAGAGTGGGACTGGAAGTGCCCAGGCTGAGTGGAGTGAATGTGCCCAGGCTGAGTGGAGTGAATGTGCCCAGGCAGAGTGGAGTGAATGTGCCCAGGCTGACTGGAGTGGAGGTGCCCAGGCTGAGTGGAGTGCAGGTTCCCAGGCAGAGTGGGACTGGAAGTGCCCAGGCTGAGTGGAGTGAATGTGCCCAGGCTGAGTGGAGTGGAGGTGCCCAGGCTGAATGGAGTTGGGGTTCCCTGGCAGAGTGGAACTGGAAGTGCCAACGGTGAGTGGAGTGAATGTGCCCAGGCTGAGTGGAGTGGAGGTGCCCAGGCTGAGTGGAGTTGGGGTTCCCTGGCAGAGTGGGACTGGAAGTGCCAACGCTGAGTGGAGTGGAGGTGCCCAGGCCGAGTGGAGTGCAGGTTCCCAGGCAGAGTGGGACTGGAAGTGCCCAGGCGGAGTGGAGTGAATGTGCCCAGGCTGAATGGGAGTCAATGTGCCTAGACAGAGTGGAGTGAATGTGCCCGGCCGCCGGAGCCCGAAACGTGCGTTTCCCCATTGCCTTGAATGGGCGCGGAGAGAGGGGGGCGCTTTTTGGCTCGTGGCGCGGGCACCGTTGCGCCAAAGCGTCAAGTGTCACACCTCCCCGTGCTCGGGGCGGCCCCTTGGAGCAAACTGGCTGGGTCTGGAGGGGCTGCGAGGCCGCCCAGGAGAACGGGTCCAAACCGCGTTCCGATCGGACGAGAATTGAGGGCGGGACACAGTTCCGCGGTTCACTTTCCGCCCGGGCAAAGGGCCTATAACTTGCGGCGGGAGGGCTTAAGAGTGGGCCCCCGCGAGTCGGGTGGAGAGCCGGGTGTGGAGAGGAGTAGCGGAGGTTCCCAGCCAGAGTGGGAGTGGAGGTTCCTGGGCAGAGTGGGACTGGAAGTGCCCAGGCTGAGTGGAGTGAATGTGCCCTGGCTGAGTGGAGTGAATGTGCCCAGGCTGAGTGGAGTGAATGTGCCCAGGCTGAGTGGAGTGAATGTGCCCAGGCTGACTGGAGAGAATGTGCCCAGGCTGAGTGGATTGGAGGTGCCCAGGCTGAGTGGAGTGCAGGTTCCCAGGCAGAGTGGGACTGGAAGTGCCCACGCGGAGTGGAGTGAATGTGCCCAGGCTGAATGGGAGTCAATGTGCCTAGACAGAGTGGAGTGAATGTGCCCGGCCGCCGGAGCCCGAAACGTGCGTTTCCCCATTGCCTTGAATGGGCGCGGAGAGAGGGGGGCGCTTTTTGGCTCGTGGCGCGGGCACCGTTGCGCCAAAGCGTCAAGTGTCACACCTCCCCGTGCTCGGGGCGGCCCCTTGGAGCTAACTAGCTGGATCTGGAGGGGCTGCGAGGCCGCCCAGGAGAACGGGTCCAAACCGCGTTCCGATCGGACGAGAATTGAGGGCGGGACACAGTTCCGCGGTTCACTTTCCGCCCGGGCAAAGGGCCTATAACTTGCGGCGGGAGGGCTTAAGAGTGGGCCCTTGCGAGTCGGGTGGAGAGCCGGGTGTGGAGAGGAGTAGCGGAGGTTCCCAGTCAGAGTGGGAGTGGAGGTTCCTGGGCAGAGTGGGACTGGAAGTGCCCAGGCTGAGTGGAGTGAATGTGCCCTGGCTGAGTGGAGTGAATGTGGCCAGGCTGAGTGGAGTGGAGGTGCCCAGGCTGAGTAGAGTGCAGGCACCCAGGCAGAGTGGGATTGGAAGTGCCCAGGCTGAGTGGAGTGAATGTGCCCAGGCTGAGTGGAGTGGAGGTGCCCAGGCTGAGTGGAGTTGGGGTTCCCTGACAGAGTGGGACTGGAAGTGCCAAGGCTGAGTGGAGTGAATGTGCCCAGGCTGAGTGGAGTGGAGGTGCCCAGGCTGAGTGGAGTGCTGGTTCCCAGGCAGAGTGGGATTGGAAGTTCCCAGGCTGAGTGGAGTGAATGTCCCCAGGCTGAGTGGATTGCATGTGCCCAGGCTGAGTGGAGTGCAGGTTCCCTGGCAGAGTGGGATTGGAAGTTCCCAGGCTGAGTGGAGTGAATGTGCCCAGGCTGCGTGGAGTGGAGGTTCCCAGGCTGAGTGGAGTGCAGGTTCCCAGCAGAGTGGGATTGGAAGTACCCAGGCTGAGTGGAGTGGAGGTGCCCAGGCTGAGTGGAGTGCAGGTTCCCAGGCAGAGTGGGATTGGAAGTGCCAACGCTGAGTGGAGTGGAGGTGCCCAGGCTGAGTGGAGTGCTGGTTCCCAGGCAGAGTGGCATTGGAAGTGCCCAGGCTGAGTGGAGTAATGTACCCAGGCTGAGTGGAGTGCAGGTGCCCAGGCTGAGAGGAGTGCAGGTTCCCAGGCAGAGTGGGATTGGAAGTGCCCAGGCTGAGTGGAGTGAATGTGCCCAGGCTGAGTGGAGTGGAGGTGCCCAGGCTGAATGGAGTTGGGGTTCCCTGGCAGAGTGGAACTGGAAGTGCCAACGGTGAGTGGAGTGAATGTGCCCAGGCTGAGTGGAGTGGAGGTGCCCAGGCTGAGTGGAGTTGGGGTTCCCTGGCAGAGTGGGACTGGAAGTGCCAACGCTGAGTGGAGTGGAGGTGCCCAGGCTGAGTGGAGTGCTGGTTCCCAGGCAGAGTGGGATTGGAAGTGCCCAGGCTGAGTGGAGTAATGTACCCAGGCTGAGTGGAGTGGAGGTGCCCAGGCTGAGTGGAGTGCTGGTTCCCAGGCAGAGTGGGATTGGAAGTGCCCAGGCTGAGTGGAGTGAATGTGCCCAGGCTGCGTGGAGTGGAGGTTCCCAGGCTGAGTGGAGTGCAGGTTCCCAGCAGAGTGGGATTGGAAGTACCCAGGCTTAGTGGAGTGGAGGTGCCCAGGCTGAGTGGAGTGCAGGTTCCCAGGCAGAGTGGGATTGGAAGTGCCCAGGCTGAGTGGAGTGAATGTGCCCAGGCTGAGTGGAGTGGAGGTTCCCAGGCTGAGTGGAGTTGGGGTTCCCTGGCAGAGTGGGACTGGAAGTGCCAAGGCTGAGTGGAGTGAATGTACCCAGGCTGAAGGAAGTGGAGGTGCCCAGGCTGAGTGGAGTGCTGGTTCCCAGGCAGAGTGGGATTGGAAGTTCCCAGGCTGAGTGGAGTGAATGTCCCCAGGCTGAGTGGATTGCATTTGCCCAGGCTGAGTGGAGTGCAGGTTCCCAGCAGAGTGGGATTGGAAGTACCCAGGCTGAGTGGAGTGGAGGTGCCCAGGCTGAGTGGAGTGCAGGTTCCCAGGCAGAGTGGGATTGGAAGTGCCCAGGCTGAGTGGAGTGAATGTGCCCAGGCTGAGTGGAGTGGAGGTGCCCAGGCTGAGTGGAGTTGGGGTTCCCTGGCAGAGTGGGACTGGAAGTGCCAAGGCTGAGTGGAGTGAATGTACCCAGGCTGAGTGGAGTGGAGGTGCCCAGGCTGAGTGGAGTGCTGGTTCCCAGGCAGAGTGGGATTTGAAGTTCCCAGGCTGAGTGGAGTGAATGTCCCCAGGCTGAGTGGATTGCATGTGCCCAGGCTGAGTGGAGTGCAGGTTCCCAGGCAGAGTGGCATTGGAAGTGCCCAGGCTGAGTGGAGTAATGTACCCAGGCTGAGTGGAGTGCAGGTGCCCAGGCTGAGAGGAGTGCAGGTTCCCAGGCAGAGTGGGACTGGAAGTGCCCAGGCGGAGTGGAGTGAATGTGCCCAGGCTGAATGGGAGTCAATGTGCCTAGACAGAGTGGAGTGAATGTGCCCGGCCGCCGGAGCCCGAAACGTGCGTTTCCCCATTGCCTTGAATGGGCGCGGAGAGAGGGGGGCGCTTTTTGGCTCGTGGCGCGGGCACCGTTGCGCCAAAGCGTCAAGTGTCACACCTCCCCGTGCTCGGGGCGGCCCCTTGGAGCTAACTGGCTGGGTCTGGAGGGGCTGCGAGGCCGCCCAGGAGAACGGGTCCAAACCGCGTTCCGATCGGACGAGAATTGAGGGCGGGACACAGTTCCGCGGTTCACTTTCCGCCCGGGCAAAGGGCCTATAACTTGCGGCGGGAGGGCTTAAGAGTGGGCCCCCGCGAGTCGGGTGGAGAGCCGGGTGTGGAGAGGAGTAGCGGAGGTTCCCAGTCAGAGTGGGAGTGGAGGTTCCTGGGCAGAGTGGGACTGGAAGTGCCCAGGCTGATTGGAGTGAATGTGCCCTGGCTGAGTGGAGTGAATGTGCCCAGGCTGAGTGGAGTGAATGTGCCCAGGCTGACTGGAGAGAATGTGCCCAGGCTGAGTGGATTGGAGGTGCCCAGGCTGAGTGGAGTGCAGGTTCCCAGTCAGAGTGGGACTGGAAGTGCCCAGGCTGAGTGGAGTGAATGTGCCCAGGCTGAGTGGAGTGAATGTTCCCAGGCTGAATGGGAGTCAATGTGCCTAGACAGAGTGGAGTGAATGTGCCCAGGCTGAGTGGAGTGGAGGTGCCCAGGCTGAGTGGAGTTGGGGTTCCCAGGCAGAGAGGGACTGGAAGTGCCCTGGCTGAGTGGAGTGAATGTGCCCAGGCTGCGTGGAGTGGAGGTTCCCAGGCTGAGTGGAGTGCAGGTTCCCAGCAGAGTGGGATTGGAAGTACCCAGGCTGAGTGGAGTGGAGGTTCCCAGGCTGAGTGGAGTGAATGTTCCCAGGCTGAATGGGAGTCAATGTGCCTAGACAGAGTGGAGTGAATGTGCCCAGGCTGAGTGGAGTGGAGGTGCCCAGGCTGAGTGGAGTTGGGGTTCCCAGGCAGAGAGGGACTGGAAGTGCCCTGGCTGAGTGGAGTGAATGTGCCCAGGCTGCGTGGAGTGGAGGTTCCCAGGCT
Source organism: Conger conger (assembly GCF_963514075.1). NCBI lineage: Eukaryota > Metazoa > Chordata > Actinopteri > Anguilliformes > Congridae > Conger > Conger conger. The sequence continues at coordinate 70,508 of NW_026890458.1, forward strand.
GAGTGGAGTGCAGGTTCCCAGCAGAGTGGGATTGGAAGTACCCAGGCTGAGTGGAGTGGAAGTGCCCAGGAAGTGCCCAGGCTGAGTGGAGTGCAGGTTCCCAGGCAGAGTGGGATTGGAAGTGCCCAGGCTGAGTGGAGTGAATGTGCCCAGGCTGAGTGGAGTGGAGGTGCCCAGGCTGAGTGGAGTTGGGGTTCCCTGGCAGAGTGGGACTGGAAGTGCCAAGGCTGAGTGGAGTGAATGTACCCAGGCTGAGTGGAGTGGAGGTGCCCAGGCTGAGTGGAGTGCTGGTTCCCAGGCAGAGTGGGATTGGAAGTTCCCAGGCTGAGTGGAGTGAATGTCCCCAGGCTGAGTGGATTGCATGTGCCCAGGCTGAGTGGAGTGCAGGTTCCCTGGCAGAGTGGGATTGGAAGTGCCCAGGCTGAGTGGAGTGAATATGCCCAGGCTGACTGGAGTGGAGGTGCCCAGGCCGAGTGGAGTGCAGGTTCCCAGGCAGAGTGGGACTGGAAGTGCCCAGGCGGAGTGGAGTGAATGTGCCCAGGCTGAATGGGAGTCAATGTGCCTAGACAGAGTGGAGTGAATGTGCCCGGCCGCCGGAGCCCGAAACGTGCGTTTCCCCATTGCCTTGAATGGGCGCGGAGAGAGGGGGGCGCTTTTTGGCTCGTGGCGCGGGCACCGTTGCGCCAAAGCGTGAAGTGTCACACCTCCCCGTGCTCGGGGCGGCCCCTTGGAGCTAACTGGCTGGGTCTGGAGGGGCTGCGAGGCCGCCCAGGAGAACGGGTCCAAACCGCGTTCCGATCGGACGAGAATTGAGGGCGGGAGACAGTTCCGCGGTTCACTTTCCGCCCCGGCAAAGGGCCTATAACTTGCGGCGGGAGGCCTTAAGAGTGGGCCCCCGCGAGTCGGGTGGAGAGCCGGGTGTGGAGAGGAGTAGCGGAGGTTCCCAGTCAGAGTGGGAGTGGAGGTTCCTGGGCAAAGATGGACTGGAAGTGCCCAGGCTGATTGGAGTGAATGTGCCCTGGCTGAGTGGAGTGAATGTGCCCAGGCTGAGTGGAGTGAATGTGCCCAGGCTGACTGGAGAGAATGTGCCCAGGCTGAGTGGATTGGAGGTGCCCAGGCTGAGTGGAGTGCAGGTTCCCAGGCAGAGTGGGACTGGAAGTGCCCACGCGGAGTGGAGTGAATGTGCCCAGGCTGAATGGGAGTCAATGTGCCTAGACAGAGTGGAGTGAATGTGCCCGGCCGCCGGAGCCCGAAACGTGCGTTTCCCCATTGCCTTGAATGGGCGCGGAGAGAGGGGGGCGCTTTTTGGCTCGTGGCGCGGGCACCGTTGCGCCAAAGCGTCAAGTGTCACACCTCCCCGTGCTCGGGGCGGCCCCTTGGAGCTAACTAGCTGGATCTGGAGGGGCTGCGAGGCCGCCCAGGAGAACGGGTCCAAACCGTGTTCCGATCGGACGAGAATTGAGGGCGGGACACAGTTCCGCGGTTCACTTTCCGCCCGGGCAAAGGGCCTATAACTTGCGGCGGGAGGGCTTAAGAGTGGGCCCTTGCGAGTCGGGTGGAGAGCCGGGTGTGGAGAGGAGTAGCGGAGGTTCCCAGTCAGAGTGGGAGTGGAGGTTCCTGGGCAGAGTGGGACTGGAAGTGCCCAGGCTGAGTGGAGTGAATGTGCCCTGGCTGAGTGGAGTGAATGTGGCCAGGCTGAGTGGAGTGGAGGTGCCCAGGCTGAGTAGAGTGCAGGCACCCAGGCAGAGTGGGATTGGAAGTGCCCAGGCTGAGTGGAGTGAATGTGCCCAGGCTGAGTGGAGTTGGGGTTCCCTGACAGAGTGGGACTGGAAGTGCCAAGGCTGAGTGGAGTGAATGTGCCCAGGCTGAGTGGAGTGGAGGTGCCCAGGCCGAGTGGAGTGCAGGTTCCCAGGCAGAGTGGGACTGAAAGTGCCCAGGCTGAGTGGAGTGAATGTGCCCCAGGCTGATTGGAGTGGAGGTGCCCAGGCTGAATGGAGTTGGGGTTCCCTGGCAGAGTGGGACTGGAAGTGCCAACGGTGAGTGGAGTGAATGTGCCCAGGCTGAGTGGAGTGGAGGTGCCCAGGCTGAGTGGAGTTGGGGTTCCCTGGCAGAGTGGGACTGGAAGTGCCAACGCTGAGTGGAGTGAATGTGCCCAGGCTGAGTGGAGTGGATGTGCCCAGGCTGAGTGGAGTGCTGGTTCCCAGGCAGAGTGGGATTGGAAGTGCCCAGGCTGAGTGGAGTAATGTACCCAGGCTGAGTGGAGTGCAGGTGCCCAGGCTGAGTGGAGTGAATGTTCCCAGGCAGAGTGGGACTGGAAGTGCCAACGGTGAGTGGAGTGAATGTGCCCAGGCTGAGTGGAGTGGAGGTGCCCAGGCTGAGTGGAGTTGGGGTTCCCTGGCAGAGTGGGACTGGAAGTGCCAACGCTGAGTGGAGTGAATGTGCCCAGGCTGAGTGGAGTGGAGGTGCCCAGGCTGAGTGGAGTGCTGGTTCCCAGGCAGAGTGGGATTGGAAGTGCCCAGGCTGAGTGGAGTAATGTACCCAGGCTGAGTGGAGTGCAGGTGCCCAGGCTGAATTGAGTGAATGTTCCCAGGCTGAATGGGAGTCAATGTGCCTAGTCAGAGTGGAGTGAATGTGCCCAGGCTGAGTGGAGTGGAGGTGCCCAGGCAGAGAGGGACTGGAAGTGCCCTGGCTGAGTGGAGTGAATTTGCCCAGGCTGCGTGGAGTGGAGGTTCCCAGGCTGAGTGGAGTGCAGGTTCCAGGCAGAGTGGGATTGGAGGTTCCTGGGCAGAGTGGGACTGGAAGTGCACAGGCTGAGTGGAGTGACTGTGCCCTGGCTGAGTGGAGTGAATGTGCCCAGGCTGAATGGAGTGAATGTGCCCAGGCTGAGTGGAGTGAATGTGCCCAGGCTGACTGGAGAGAATGTGCCCAGGCTGAGTGGATTGGAGGTGCCCAGGCTGAGTGGAGTGCAGGTTCCCAGGCAGAGTGGGACTGGAAGTGCCCAGGCTGAGTGGAGTGAATGTGCCCAGGCTGAGTGGAGTGGAGGTGCCCAGGCTGAGTGGAGTTGGGGTTCCCTGGCAGAGTGGGACTGGAAGTGCCAAGGCTGAGTGGAGTGAATGTGCCCAGGCTGAGTGGAGTGAATGTGCCCAGGCAGAGTGGAGTGAATGTGCCCAGGCTGAGTGGAGTGGAGGTGCCCAGGCTGAGTGGAGTGCAGGTTCCCAGGCAGAGTGGGATTGGAAGTGCCCAGGCTGAGTGGAGTGAATGTGCCCAGGCTGAGTGGAGTGGAGGTGCCCAGGCCGAGTGGAGTGCAGGTTCCCAGGCAGAGTGGGACTGGAAGTGCCCAGGCGGAGTGGAGTGAATGTGCCCAGGCTGAATGGGAGTCAATGTGCCTAGACAGAGTGGAGTGAATGTGCCCAGGCTGAGTGGAGTGGAGGTGCCCAGGCTGAGTGGAGTTGGGGTTCCCAGGCAGAGAGGGACTGGAAGTGCCCTGGCTGAGTGGAGTGAATGTGCCCAGGCTGCGTGGAGTGGAGGTTCCCAGGCTGAGTGGAGTGCAGGTTCCCAGCAGAGTGGGACTGGAAGTGCCCAGGCTGAGTGGAGTGAATGTGCCCAGGCTGAGTGGAGTGAATGTGCCCAGGCTGAGTGGAGTGGAGGTGCCCAGGCTGAGTGGAGTTGGGGTTCCCTGGCAGAGTGGGACTGGAAGTGCCCAGGCTGAGTGGAGTGCAGGTTCCCAGGCCGAGTGGGACTGGAAGTGCCCAGGCTGAGTGGAGTGAATGTGCCCAGGCTGAATGGAGTGGAGGTGCCCAGGCTGAGTGGAGTGCAGGTTCCCAGGCAGAGTGGGATTGGAAGTGCCCAGGCTGAGTGGAGTGAATGTGCCCAGGCTGATTGGAGTGGAGGTGCCCAGGCTGAATGGAGTTGGGGTTCCCTGGCAGAGTGGGACTGGAAGTGCCAACGGTGAGTGGAGTGAATGTGCCCAGGCTGAGTGGAGTGGAGGTGCCCAGGCCGAGTGGAGTGCAGGTTCCCAGGCAGAGTGGGACTGAAAGTGCCCAGGCTGAGTGGAGTGAATGTGCCCAGGCTGAGTGCAGTGAATGTGCCCAGGCTGAGTGGAGTGAATGTGCCCAGGCTGAGTGGAGAGAATGTGCCCAGGCTGAGTGGATTGGAGGTGCCCAGGCTGAGTGGAGTGCAGGTTCCCAGGCAGAGTGGGACTGGAAGTGCCCAGGCTGAGTGGAGTGAATGTGACCAGGCTGAGTGGAGTGGAGGTGCCCAGGCTGAGTGGAGTTGGGGTTCCCTGGCAGAGTGGGACTGGAAGTGCCAAGGCTGAGTGGAGTGAATGTGCCCAGGCTGAGTGGAGTGGAGATGCCCAGGCTGAGTGGAGTGGAGGTGCCCAGGCTGAGTGGAGTGAATGTGCCCAGGCTGAGTGGATTGGAGGTGCCCAGGCTGAGTGGAGTGCAGGTTCCCAGGCAGAGTGGGACTGGAAGTGCCCAGGCTGAGTGGAGTGAATGTGCCCAGGCTGAGTGGAGTGGAGGTGCCCAGGCTGAGTGGAGTTGGGGTTCCCTGGCAGAGTGGGACTGGAAGTGCCAAGGCTGAGTGGAGTGAATGTGCCCAGGCTGAGTGGAGTGGAGGTGCCCAGGCCGAGTGGAGTGCAGGTTCCCAGGCAGAGTGGGACTGGAAGTGCCCAGGCGGAGTGGAGTGAATGTGCCCAGGCTGAATGGGAGTCAATGTGCCTAGACAGAGTGGAGTGAATGTGCCCGGCCGCCAGAGCCCGAAACGTGCGTTTCCCCATTGCCTTGAATGGGCGCGGAGAGAGGGGGGCGCTTTTTGGCTCGTGGCGCGGGCACCGTTGCGCCAAAGCGTCAAGTGTCACACCTCCCCGTGCTCGGGGCGGCCCCTTGGAGCTAACTGGCTGGGTCTGGAGGGGCTGCGAGGCCGCCCAGGAGAACGGGTCCAAACCGCGTTCCGATCGGACGAGAATTGAGGGCGGGACACAGTTCCGCGGTTCACTTTCCGCCCGGGCAAAGGGCCTATAACTTGCGGCGGGAGGGCTTAAGAGTGGGCCCCCGCGAGTCGGGTGGAGAGCCGGGTGTGGAGAGGAGTAGCGGAGGTTCCCAGTCAGAGTGGGAGTGGAGGTTCCTGGGCAGAGTGGGACTGGAAGTGCACAGGCTGAGTGGAGTGACTGTGCCCTGGCTGAGTGGAGTGAATGTGCCCAGGCTGAATGGAGTGAATGTGCCCAGGCTGAGTGGAGTGAATGTGCCCAGGCTGACTGGAGAGAATGTGCCCAGGCTGAGTGGATTGGAGGTGCCCAGGCTGAGTGGAGTGCAGGTTCCCAGGCAGAGTGGGACTGGAAGTGCCCAGGCTGAGTGGAGTGAATGTGCCCAGGCTGAGTGGAGTGGAGGTGCCCAGGCTGAGTGGAGTTGGGGTTCCCTGGCAGAGTGGGACTGGAAGTGCCAAGGCTGAGTGGAGTGAATGTGCCCAGGCTGAGTGGAGTGAATGTGCCCAGGCAGAGTGGAGTGAATGTGCCCAGGCTGAGTGGAGTGGAGGTGCCCAGGCTGAGTGGAGTGCAGGTTCCCAGGCAGAGTGGGATTGGAAGTGCCCAGGCTGAGTGGAGTGAATGTGCCCAGGCTGAGTGGAGTGGAGGTGCCCAGGCCGAGTGGAGTGCAGGTTCCCAGGCAGAGTGGGACTGGAAGTGCCCAGGCGGAGTGGAGTGAATGTGCCCAGGCTGAATGGGAGTCAATGTGCCTAGACAGAGTGGAGTGAATGTGCCCAGGCTGAGTGGAGTGGAGGTGCCCAGGCTGAGTGGAGTTGGGGTTCCCAGGCAGAGAGGGACTGGAAGTGCCCTGGCAGAGTGGAGTGAATGTGCCCAGGCTGCGTGGAGTGGAGGTTCCCCGGCTGAGTGGAGTGCAGGTTCCCAGCAGAGTGGGACTGGAAGTGCCCAGGCTGAGTGGAGTGAATGTGCCCAGGCTGAGTGGAGTGAATGTGCCCAGGCTGAGTGGAGTGAATGTGCCCAGGCTGAGTGGAGTGGAGGTGCCCAGGCTGAGTGGAGTGCAGGTTCCCAGGCAGAGTGGGACTGGAAGTGCCCAGGCTGAGTGGAGTGAATGTGCCCAGGCTGAATGGAGTGGAGGTGTCCAGGCTGAGTGGAGTGCAGGTTCCCAGGCAGAGTGGGATTGGAAGTGCCCAGGCTGAGTCGAGTGAATGTGCCCAGGCTGAGTGGAGTGGAGGTGCCCAGGCTGAGTGGAGTTGGGGTTTCCTGGCAGAGTGGGACTGGAAGTGCCAACGCTGAGTGGAGTGAATGTGCCCAGGCTGAGTGGAGTGGAGGTGCCCAGGCCGAGTGGAGTGCAGGTTCCCAGGCAGAGTGGGACTGGAAGTGCCCAGGCGGAGTGGAGTGAATGTGCCCAGGCTGAATGGGAGTCAATGTGCCTAGACAGAGTGGAGTGAATGTGCCCAGCCGCCGGAGCCCGAAACGTGCGTTTCCCCATTGCCTTGAATGGGCGCGGAGAGAGGGGGGCGCTTTTTGGCTCGTGGCGCGGGCACCGTTGCGCCAAAGCGTCAAGTGTCACCCCTCCCCGTGCTCGGGGCAGCCCCTTGGAGCTAACTGGCTGGGTTTGGAGGGGCTGCGAGGCCGCCCAGGAGAACGGGTCCAAACCGCGTTCCGATCGGACGAGAATTGAGGGCGGGACACAGTTCCGCGGTTCACTTTCCGCCCGGGCAAAGGGCCTATTACTTGCGGCGGGAGGGCTTAAGAGTGGGCCCCCGTGAGTCGGGTGGAGAGCCGGGTGTGGAGAGGAGTAGCGGAGGTTCCCAGTCAGAGTGGGAGTGGAGGTTCCTGGGCAGAGTGGGACTGGAAGTGCCCAGGCTGAGTGGAGTGAATGTGCCCAGGCTGAGTGGAGTGAATGTGCCCAGGCAGAGTGGAGTGAATGTGCCCAGGCTGAGTGGAGTGGAGGTGCCCAGGCTGAGTGGAGTGCAGGTTCCCAGGCAGAGTGGGACTGGAAGTGCCCAGGCTGAGTGGAGTGAATGTGCCCAGGCTGAATGGAGTGGAGGTGCCCAGGCTGAGTGGAGTGCAGGTTCCCAGGCAGAGTGGGATTGGAAGTGCCCAGGCTGAGTGGAGTGAATGTGCCCAGGCTGATTGGAGTGGAGGTGCCCAGGCTGAATGGAGTTGGGGTTCCCTGGCAGAGTGGGACTGGAAGTGCCAACGGTGAGTGGAGTGAATGTGCCCAGGCTGAGTGGAGTGGAGGTGCCCAGGCCGAGTGGAGTGCAGGTTCCCAGGCAGAGTGGGACTGAATGTGCCCAGGCTGAGTGGAGTGAATGTGCCCAGGCTGAGTGCAGTGAATGTGCCCAGGCTGAGTGGAGTGAATGTGCCCAGGCTGAGTGGAGAGAATGTGCCCAGGCTGAGTGGATTGGAGGTGCCCAGGCTGAGTGGAGTGCAGGTTCCCAGGCAGAGTGGGACTGGAAGTGCCCAGGCTGAGTGGAGTGAATGTGCCCAGGCTGAGTGGAGTGGAGGTGCCCAGGCTGAGTGGAGTTGGGGTTCCCTGGCAGAGTGGGACTGGAAGTGCCAAGGCTGAGTGGAGTGAATGTGCCCAGGCTGAGTGGAGTGGAGATGCCCAGGCTGAGTGGAGTGGAGGTGCCCAGGCTGAGTGGAGTGAATGTGCCCAGGCTGACTGGAGAGAATGTGCCCAGGCTGAGTGGATTGGACGTGCCCAGGCTGAGTGGAGTGCAGGTTCCCAGGCAGAGTGGGACTGGAAGTGCCCAGGCTGAGTGGAGTGAATGTGCCCAGGCTGAGTGGAGTGGAGGTGCCCAGGCTGAGTGGAGTTGGGGTTCCCTGGCAGAGTGGGACTGGAAGTGCCAAGGCTGAGTGGAGTGAATGTGCCCAGGCTGAGTGGAGTGGAGGTGCCCAGGCCGAGTGGAGTGCAGGTTCCCAGGCAGAGTGGGACTGGAAGTGCCTAGACAGAGTGGAGTGAATGTGCCCGGCCGCCAGAGCCCGAAACGTGCGTTTCCCCATTGCCTTGAATGGGCGCGGAGAGAGGGGGGCGCTTTTTGGCTCGTGGCGCGGGCACCGTTGCGCCAAAGCGTCAAGTGTCACACCTCCCCGTGCTCGGGGCGGCCCCTTGGAGCTAACTGGCTGGGTCTGGAGGGGCTGCGAGGCCGCCCAAAAGAACGGGTCCAAACCGCGTTCCGATCGGACTAGAATTGAGGGCGGGAAACAGTTCCGCGGTTCACTTTCCGCCCGGGCAAAGGGCCTATAACTTGCGGCGGGAGGGCTTAAGAGTGGGCCCCCGCGAGTCGGGTGGAGAGCCGGGTGTGGAGAGGAGTAGCGGAGGTTCCCAGTCAGAGTGGGAGTGGAGGTTCCTGGGCAGAGTGGGACTGGAAGTGCCCAGGCTGAGTGGAGTGACTGTGCCCTGGCTGAGTGGAGTGTATGTGCCCAGGCTGAGTGGAGTGAATGTGCCCAGGCTGAGTGGAGTGAATGTGCCCAGGCTGACTGGAGTGAATGTACCCAGGCTGAGTGGATTGGAGGTGCCCAGGCTGAGTGGAGTGCAGGTTCCCAGGCAGAGTGGGACTGGAAGTGCCCAGGCTGAGTGGAGTGAATGTGCCCAGGCTGAGTGGAGTGGAGGTGCCCAGGCTGAGTGGAGTTGGGGTTCCCTGGCAGAGTGGGACTGGAAGTGCCAAGGCTGAGTGGAGTGAATGTGCCCAGGCTGAGTGGACTGGAGGTGCCCAGGCCGAGTGGAGTGCAGGTTCCCAGGCAGAGTGGGACTGGAAGTGCCCAGGCGGAGTGGAGTGAATGTGCCCAGGCTGAATCTGAGTCAATGTGCCTAGACAGAGTGGAGTGAATGTGCCCGGCCGCCGGAGCCCGAAACGTGCGTTTCCCCATTGCCTTGAATAGGCGCGGAGAGAGGGGGGCGCTTTTTGGCTCGTGGCGCGGTCACCGTTGCGCCAAAGCGTCAAGTGTCACACCTCCCCGTGCTCGGGGCGGCCCCTTGGAGCTAACTAGCGGGGTTTGGAGGGGCTGCGAGGCCGCCCAGGAGAACGGGTCCAAACCGCGTTCCGATCGGACGAGAATTGAGGGCGGGACACAGTTCCGCGGTTCACTTTCCGCCCAGGCAAAGGGCCTATAACTTGCGGCGGGAGGGCTTAACAGTGGGCCCCCGCGAGTCGGGTGGAGAGCCGGGTGTGGAGAGAAGTAGCGGAGGTTCCCAGTCAGAGTGGGAGTGGAGGTTCCTGGGCAGAGTGGGACTGGAAGTGCCCAGGCTGAGTGGAGTGAATGTGCCCTGGCTGAGTGGAGTGAATGTGCCCAGGCTGAGTGGAGTGAATGTGCCCAGGCTGAGTGGAGTGAATGTGCCCAGGCTGAGTGGATTGGAGGTGCCCAGGCTGAGTGGAGTGCAGGTTCCCAGGCAGAGTGGGACTGGAAGTGCCCAGGCTGAGTGGAGTGAATGTGCCCAGGCTGAGTGGAGTGAATGTTCCCAGGCTGAATGGGAGTCAATGTGCCTAGACAGAGTGGAGTGAATGTGCCCAGGCTGAGTGGAGTGGAGGTGCCCAGGCTGAGTGGAGTTGGGGTTCCCAGGCAGAGAGGGACTGGAAGTGCCCTGGCTGAGTGGAGTGAATGTGCCCAGGCTGCGTGGAGTGGAGGTTCCCAGGCTGAGTGGAGTGCAGGTTCCCAGCAGAGTGGGATTGGAAGTACCCAGGCTGAGTGGAGTGGAGGTGCCCAGGCTGAGTGGAGTGCAGGTTCCCAGGAAGAGTGGGATTGGAAGTGCCCAGGCTGAGTGGAGTGAATGTGCCCAGGCTGAGTGGAGTGGAGGTGCCTAGACAGAGTGGAGTGAATGTGCCCAGGCTGAGTGGAGTGGAGGTGCCCAGGCTGAGTGGAGTTGGGGTTCCCAGGCAGAGAGGGACTGGAAGTGCCCTGGCTGAGTGGAGTGAATGTGCCCAGGCTGCGTGGAGTGGAGGTTCCCAGGCTGAGTGGAGTGCAGGCTCCCAGCAGAGTGGGACTGGAAGTGCCCAGGCTGAGTGGAGTGAATGTGCCCAGGCTGAGTGGAGTGAATGTGCCCAGGCAGAGTGGAGTGAATGTGCCCAGGCTGACTGGAGTGGAGGTGCCCAGGCTGAGTGGAGTGCAGGTTCCCAGGCAGAGTGGGACTGGAAGTGCCCAGGCTGAGTGGAGTGAATGTGCCCAGGCTGAGTGGAGTGGAGGTGCCCAGGCTGAATGGAGTTGGGGTTCCCTGGCAGAGTGGAACTGGAAGTGCCAACGGTGAGTGGAGTGAATGTGCCCAGGCTGAGTGGAGTGGAGGTGCCCAGGCTGAGTGGAGTTGGGGTTCCCTGGCAGAGTGGGACTGGAAGTGCCAACGCTGAGTGGAGTGGAGGTGCCCAGGCCGAGTGGAGTGCAGGTTCCCAGGCAGAGTGGGACTGGAAGTGCCCAGGCGGAGTGGAGTGAATGTGCCCAGGCTGAATGGGAGTCAATGTGCCTAGACAGAGTGGAGTGAATGTGCCCGGCCGCCGGAGCCCGAAACGTGCGTTTCCCCATTGCCTTGAATGGGCGCGGAGAGAGGGGGGCGCTTTTTGGCTCGTGGCGCGGGCACCGTTGCGCCAAAGCGTCAAGTGTCACACCTCCCCGTGCTCGGGGCGGCCCCTTGGAGCAAACTGGCTGGGTCTGGAGGGGCTGCGAGGCCGCCCAGGAGAACGGGTCCAAACCGCGTTCCGATCGGACGAGAATTGAGGGCGGGACACAGTTCCGCGGTTCACTTTCCGCCCGGGCAAAGGGCCTATAACTTGCGGCGGGAGGGCTTAAGAGTGGGCCCCCGCGAGTCGGGTGGAGAGCCGGGTGTGGAGAGGAGTAGCGGAGGTTCCCAGCCAGAGTGGGAGTGGAGGTTCCTGGGCAGAGTGGGACTGGAAGTGCCCAGGCTGAGTGGAGTGAATGTGCCCTGGCTGAGTGGAGTGAATGTGCCCAGGCTGAGTGGAGTGAATGTGCCCAGGCTGAGTGGAGTGAATGTGCCCAGGCTGACTGGAGAGAATGTGCCCAGGCTGAGTGGATTGGAGGTGCCCAGGCTGAGTGGAGTGCAGGTTCCCAGGCAGAGTGGGACTGGAAGTGCCCACGCGGAGTGGAGTGAATGTGCCCAGGCTGAATGGGAGTCAATGTGCCTAGACAGAGTGGAGTGAATGTGCCCGGCCGCCGGAGCCCGAAACGTGCGTTTCCCCATTGCCTTGAATGGGCGCGGAGAGAGGGGGGCGCTTTTTGGCTCGTGGCGCGGGCACCGTTGCGCCAAAGCGTCAAGTGTCACACCTCCCCGTGCTCGGGGCGGCCCCTTGGAGCTAACTAGCTGGATCTGGAGGGGCTGCGAGGCCGCCCAGGAGAACGGGTCCAAACCGCGTTCCGATCGGACGAGAATTGAGGGCGGGACACAGTTCCGCGGTTCACTTTCCGCCCGGGCAAAGGGCCTATAACTTGCGGCGGGAGGGCTTAAGAGTGGGCCCTTGCGAGTCGGGTGGAGAGCCGGGTGTGGAGAGGAGTAGCGGAGGTTCCCAGTCAGAGTGGGAGTGGAGGTTCCTGGGCAGAGTGGGACTGGAAGTGCCCAGGCTGAGTGGAGTGAATGTGCCCTGGCTGAGTGGAGTGAATGTGGCCAGGCTGAGTGGAGTGGAGGTGCCCAGGCTGAGTAGAGTGCAGGCACCCAGGCAGAGTGGGATTGGAAGTGCCCAGGCTGAGTGGAGTGAATGTGCCCAGGCTGAGTGGAGTGGAGGTGCCCAGGCTGAGTGGAGTTGGGGTTCCCTGACAGAGTGGGACTGGAAGTGCCAAGGCTGAGTGGAGTGAATGTGCCCAGGCTGAGTGGAGTGGAGGTGCCCAGGCTGAGTGGAGTGCTGGTTCCCAGGCAGAGTGGGATTGGAAGTTCCCAGGCTGAGTGGAGTGAATGTCCCCAGGCTGAGTGGATTGCATGTGCCCAGGCTGAGTGGAGTGCAGGTTCCCTGGCAGAGTGGGATTGGAAGTTCCCAGGCTGAGTGGAGTGAATGTGCCCAGGCTGCGTGGAGTGGAGGTTCCCAGGCTGAGTGGAGTGCAGGTTCCCAGCAGAGTGGGATTGGAAGTACCCAGGCTGAGTGGAGTGGAGGTGCCCAGGCTGAGTGGAGTGCAGGTTCCCAGGCAGAGTGGGATTGGAAGTGCCAACGCTGAGTGGAGTGGAGGTGCCCAGGCTGAGTGGAGTGCTGGTTCCCAGGCAGAGTGGCATTGGAAGTGCCCAGGCTGAGTGGAGTAATGTACCCAGGCTGAGTGGAGTGCAGGTGCCCAGGCTGAGAGGAGTGCAGGTTCCCAGGCAGAGTGGGATTGGAAGTGCCCAGGCTGAGTGGAGTGAATGTGCCCAGGCTGAGTGGAGTGGAGGTGCCCAGGCTGAATGGAGTTGGGGTTCCCTGGCAGAGTGGAACTGGAAGTGCCAACGGTGAGTGGAGTGAATGTGCCCAGGCTGAGTGGAGTGGAGGTGCCCAGGCTGAGTGGAGTTGGGGTTCCCTGGCAGAGTGGGACTGGAAGTGCCAACGCTGAGTGGAGTGGAGGTGCCCAGGCTGAGTGGAGTGCTGGTTCCCAGGCAGAGTGGGATTGGAAGTGCCCAGGCTGAGTGGAGTAATGTACCCAGGCTGAGTGGAGTGGAGGTGCCCAGGCTGAGTGGAGTGCTGGTTCCCAGGCAGAGTGGGATTGGAAGTGCCCAGGCTGAGTGGAGTGAATGTGCCCAGGCTGCGTGGAGTGGAGGTTCCCAGGCTGAGTGGAGTGCAGGTTCCCAGCAGAGTGGGATTGGAAGTACCCAGGCTTAGTGGAGTGGAGGTGCCCAGGCTGAGTGGAGTGCAGGTTCCCAGGCAGAGTGGGATTGGAAGTGCCCAGGCTGAGTGGAGTGAATGTGCCCAGGCTGAGTGGAGTGGAGGTTCCCAGGCTGAGTGGAGTTGGGGTTCCCTGGCAGAGTGGGACTGGAAGTGCCAAGGCTGAGTGGAGTGAATGTACCCAGGCTGAAGGAAGTGGAGGTGCCCAGGCTGAGTGGAGTGCTGGTTCCCAGGCAGAGTGGGATTGGAAGTTCCCAGGCTGAGTGGAGTGAATGTCCCCAGGCTGAGTGGATTGCATTTGCCCAGGCTGAGTGGAGTGCAGGTTCCCAGCAGAGTGGGATTGGAAGTACCCAGGCTGAGTGGAGTGGAGGTGCCCAGGCTGAGTGGAGTGCAGGTTCCCAGGCAGAGTGGGATTGGAAGTGCCCAGGCTGAGTGGAGTGAATGTGCCCAGGCTGAGTGGAGTGGAGGTGCCCAGGCTGAGTGGAGTTGGGGTTCCCTGGCAGAGTGGGACTGGAAGTGCCAAGGCTGAGTGGAGTGAATGTACCCAGGCTGAGTGGAGTGGAGGTGCCCAGGCTGAGTGGAGTGCTGGTTCCCAGGCAGAGTGGGATTTGAAGTTCCCAGGCTGAGTGGAGTGAATGTCCCCAGGCTGAGTGGATTGCATGTGCCCAGGCTGAGTGGAGTGCAGGTTCCCAGGCAGAGTGGCATTGGAAGTGCCCAGGCTGAGTGGAGTAATGTACCCAGGCTGAGTGGAGTGCAGGTGCCCAGGCTGAGAGGAGTGCAGGTTCCCAGGCAGAGTGGGACTGGAAGTGCCCAGGCGGAGTGGAGTGAATGTGCCCAGGCTGAATGGGAGTCAATGTGCCTAGACAGAGTGGAGTGAATGTGCCCGGCCGCCGGAGCCCGAAACGTGCGTTTCCCCATTGCCTTGAATGGGCGCGGAGAGAGGGGGGCGCTTTTTGGCTCGTGGTGCGGGCACCGTTGCGCCAAAGCGTCAAGTGTCACACCTCCCCGTGCTCGGGGCGGCCCCTTGGAGCTAACTGGCTGGGTCTGGAGGGGCTGCGAGGCCGCCCAGGAGAACGGGTCCAAACCGCGTTCCGATCGGACGAGAATTGAGGGCGGGACACAGTTCCGCGGTTCACTTTCCGCCCGGGCAAAGGGCCTATAACTTGCGGCGGGAGGGCTTAAGAGTGGGCCCCCGCGAGTCGGGTGGAGAGCCGGGTGTGGAGAGGAGTAGCGGAGGTTCCCAGTCAGAGTGGGAGTGGAGGTTCCTGGGCAGAGTGGGACTGGAAGTGCCCAGGCTGATTGGAGTGAATGTGCCCTGGCTGAGTGGAGTGAATGTGCCCAGGCTGAGTGGAGTGAATGTGCCCAGGCTGACTGGAGAGAATGTGCCCAGGCTGAGTGGATTGGAGGTGCCCAGGCTGAGTGGAGTGCAGGTTCCCAGTCAGAGTGGGACTGGAAGTGCCCAGGCTGAGTGGAGTGAATGTGCCCAGGCTGAGTGGAGTGAATGTTCCCAGGCTGAATGGGAGTCAAAGTGCCTAGACAGAGTGGAGTGAATGTGCCCAGGCTGAGTGGAGTGGAGGTGCCCAGGCTGAGTGGAGTTGGGGTTCCCAGGCAGAGAGGGACTGGAAGTGCCCTGGCTGAGTGGAGTGAATGTGCCCAGGCTGCGTGGAGTGGAGGTTCCCAGGCTGAGTGGAGTGCAGGTTCCCAGCAGAGTGGGATTGGAAGTACCCAGGCTGAGTGGAGTGGAGGTTCCCAGGCTGAGTGGAGTGAATGTTCCCAGGCTGAATGGGAGTCAATGTGCCTAGACAGAGTGGAGTGAATGTGCCCAGGCTGAGTGGAGTGGAGGTGCCCAGGCTGAGTGGAGTTGGGGTTCCCAGGCAGAGAGGGACTGGAAGTGCCCTGGCTGAGTGGAGTGAATGTGCCCAGGCTGCGTGGAGTGGAGGTTCCCAGGCTGAGTGGAGTGCAGGTTCCCAGCAGAGTGGGATTGGAAGTACCCAGGCTGAGTGGAGTGGAAGTGCCCAGGAAGTGCCCAGGCTGAGTGGAGTGCAGGTTCCCAGGCAGAGTGGGATTGGAAGTGCCCAGGCTGAGTGGAGTGAATGTGCCCAGGCTGAGTGGAGTGGAGGTGCCCAGGCTGAGTGGAGTTGGGGTTCCCTGGCAGAGTGGGACTGGAAGTGCCAAGGCTGAGTGGAGTGAATGTACCCAGGCTGAGTGGAGTGGAGGTGCCCAGGCTGAGTGGAGTGCTGGTTCCCAGGCAGAGTGGGATTGGAAGTTCCCAGGCTGAGTGGAGTGAATGTCCCCAGGCTGAGTGGATTGCATGTGCCCAGGCTGAGTGGAGTGCAGGTTCCCTGGCAGAGTGGGATTGGAAGTGCCCAGGCTGAGTGGAGTGAATATGCCCAGGCTGACTGGAGTGGAGGTGCCCAGGCCGAGTGGAGTGCAGGTTCCCAGGCAGAGTGGGACTGGAAGTGCCCAGGCGGAGTGGAGTGAATGTGCCCAGGCTGAATGGGAGTCAATGTGCCTAGACAGAGTGGAGTGAATGTGCCCGGCCGCCGGAGCCCGAAACGTGCGTTTCCCCATTGCCTTGAATGGGCGCGGAGAGAGGGGGGCGCTTTTTGGCTCGTGGCGCGGGCACCGTTGCGCCAAAGCGTGAAGTGTCACACCTCCCCGTGCTCGGGGCGGCCCCTTGGAGCTAACTGGCTGGGTCTGGAGGGGCTGCGAGGCCGCCCAGGAGAACGGGTCCAAACCGCGTTCCGATCGGACGAGAATTGAGGGCGGGAGACAGTTCCGCGGTTCACTTTCCGCCCGGGCAAAGGGCCTATAACTTGCGGCGGGAGGCCTTAAGAGTGGGCCCCCGCGAGTCGGGTGGAGAGCCGGGTGTGGAGAGGAGTAGCGGAGGTTCCCAGTCAGAGTGGGAGTGGAGGTTCCTGGGCAAAGATGGACTGGAAGTGCCCAGGCTGATTGGAGTGAATGTGCCCTGGCTGAGTGGAGTGAATGTGCCCAGGCTGAGTGGAGTGAATGTGCCCAGGCTGACTGGAGAGAATGTGCCCAGGCTGAGTGGATTGGAGGTGCCCAGGCTGAGTGGAGTGCAGGTTCCCAGGCAGAGTGGGACTGGAAGTGCCCAGGCTGAGTGGAGTGAATGTGCCCAGGCTGAGTGGAGTGAATGTTCCCAGGCTGAATGGGAGTCAATGTGCCTAGACAGAGTGGAGTGAATGTGCCCAGGCTGAGTGGAGTGGAGGTGCCCAGGCTGAGTGGAGTTGGGGTTCCCAGGCAGAGAGGGACTGGAAGTGCCCTGGCTGAGTGGAGTGAATGTGCCCAGGCTGCGTGGAGTGGAGGTTCCCAGGCTGAGTGGAGTGCAGGTTCCCAGAAGAGTGGGATTGGAAGTACCCAGGCTGAGTGGAGTGGAGGTTCCCAGGCTGAGTGGAGTGCAGGTTCCCAGGCAGAGTGGGATTGGAAGTGCCCAGGCTGAGTGGAGTGAATGTGCCCAGGCTGAGTGGAGTGGAGGTGCCCAGGCTGAGTGGAGTTGGGGTTCCCTGGCAGAGTGGGACTGGAAGTGCCCAGGCTGAGTGGAGTGAATGTACCCAGGCTGAGTGGAGTGGAGGTGCCCAGGCTGAGTGGAGTGCTGGTTCCCAGGCAGAGTGGGATTGGAAGTTCCCAGGCTGAGTGGAGTGAATGTCCCCAGGCTGAGTGGATTGCATGTGCCCAGGCTGAGTGGAGTACAGGTTCCCTGGCAGAGTGGGATTGGAAGTGCCCAGGCTGAGTGGAGTGAATGTGCCCAGGCTGACTGGAGTGGAGGTGCCCAGGCCGAGTGGAGTGCAGGTTCCCAGGCAGAGTGGGACTGGAAGTGCCCAGGCGGAGTGGAGAGAATGTGCCCAGGCCGAATGGGAGTCAATGTGCCTAGACAGAGTGGAGTGAATGTGCCCAGGCTGAGTGGAGTGGAGGTGCCCAGGCTGAGTGGAGTTGGGGTTCCCAGGCAGAGAGGGACTGGAAGTGCCCTGGCTGAGTGGAGTGAATGTGCCCAGGCTGAGTGGAGTGGAGGTGCCCAGGCTGAGTGGAGTTGGGGTTCCCTGGCAGAGTGGGACTGGAAGTGCCCAGGCTGAGTGGAGTGAATATGCCCAGGCTGACTGGAGTGGAGGTGCCCAGGCCGAGTGGAGTGCAGGTTCCCAGGCAGAGTGGGACTGGAAGTGCCCAGGCGGAGTGGAGTGAATGTGCCCAGGCTGAATGGGAGTCAATGTGCCTAGACAGAGTGGAGTGAATGTGCCCGGCCGCCGGAGCCCGAAACGTGCGTTTCCCCATTGCCTTGAATGGGCGCGGAGAGAGGGGGGCGCTTTTTGGCTCGTGGCGCGGGCACCGTTGCGCCAAAGCGTCAAGTGTCACACCTCCCCGTGCTCGGGGCGGCCCCTTGGAGCTAACTGGCTGGGTCTGGAGGTGCTGCGAGGCCGCCCAGGAGAACGGGTCCAAACCGCGTTCCGATCGGACGAGAATTGAGGGCGGGAGACAGTTCCGCGGTTCACTTTCCGCCCGGGCAAAGGGCCTATAACTTGCGGCGGGAGGGCTTAAGAGTGGGCCCCCGCGAGTCGGGTGGAGAGCCGGGTGTGGAGAGGAGTAGCGGAGGTTCCCAGTCAGAGTGGGAGTGGAGGTTCCTGGGCAAAGATGGACTGGAAGTGCCCAGGCTGATTGGAGTGAATGTGCCCTAGCAGAGTGGGATTGGAAGTACCCAGGCTGAGTGGAGTGGAGGTGCCCAGGCTGAGTGGAGTGCAGGTTCCCAGGCAGAGTGGAGTGGAGGTGCCCAGGCTGAGTGGAGTGCAGGTTCCCAGGCAGAGTGGGACTGGAAGTGCCCAGGCCGAGTGGAGTGAATGTGCCCAGGCTGAGTGGAGTGAATGTGCCCAGGCTGACTGGAGAGAATGTGCCCAGGCTGAGTGGATTGGAGGTGCCCAGGCTGAGTGGAGTGCAGGTTCCCAGGCAGAGTGGGACTGGAAGTGCCCACGCGGAGTGGAGTGAATGTGCCCAGGCTGAATGGGAGTCAATGTGCCTAGACAGAGTGGAGTGAATGTGCCCGGCCGCCGGAGCCCGAAACGTGCGTTTCCCCATTGCCTTGAATGGGCGCGGAGAGAGGGGGGCGCTTTTTGGCTCGTGGCGCGGGCACCGTTGCGCCAAAGCGTCAAGTGTCACACCTCCCCGTGCTCGGGGCGGCCCCTTGGAGCTAACTAGCTGGATCTGGAGGGGCTGCGAGGCCGCCCAGGAGAACGGGTCCAAACCGCGTTCCGATCGGACGAGAATTGAGGGCGGGACACAGTTCCGCGGTTCACTTTCCGCCCGGGCAAAGGGCCTATAACTTGCGGCGGGAGGGCTTAAGAGTGGGCCCTTGCGAGTCGGGTGGAGAGCCGGGTGTGGAGAGGAGTAGCGGAGGTTCCCAGTCAGAGTGGGAGTGGAGGTTCCTGGGCAGAGTGGGACTGGAAGTGCCCAGGCTGAGTGGAGTGAATGTGCCCTGGCTGAGTGGAGTGAATGTGGCCAGGCTGAGTGGAGTGGAGGTGCCCAGGCTGAGTAGAGTGCAGGCACCCAGGCAGAGTGGGATTGGAAGTGCCCAGGCTGAGTGGAGTGAATGTGCCCAGGCTGAGTGGAGTTGGGGTTCCCTGACAGAGTGGGACTGGAAGTGCCAAGGCTGAGTGGAGTGAATGTGCCCAGGCTGAGTGGAGTGGAGGTGCCCAGGCCGAGTGGAGTGCAGGTTCCCAGGCAGAGTGGGACTGAAAGTGCCCAGGCTGAGTGGAGTGAATGTGCCCCAGGCTGATTGGAGTGGAGGTGCCCAGGCTGAATGGAGTTGGGGTTCCCTGGCAGAGTGGGACTGGAAGTGCCAACGGTGAGTGGAGTGAATGTGCCCAGGCTGAGTGGAGTGGAGGTGCCCAGGCTGAGTGGAGTTGGGGTTCCCTGGCAGAGTGGGACTGGAAGTGCCAACGCTGAGTGGAGTGAATGTGCCCAGGCTGAGTGGAGTGGATGTGCCCAGGCTGAGTGGAGTGCTGGTTCCCAGGCAGAGTGGGATTGGAAGTGCCCAGGCTGAGTGGAGTAATGTACCCAGGCTGAGTGGAGTGCAGGTGCCCAGGCTGAGTGGAGTGAATGTTCCCAGGCAGAGTGGGACTGGAAGTGCCAACGGTGAGTGGAGTGAATGTGCCCAGGCTGAGTGGAGTGGAGGTGCCCAGGCTGAGTGGAGTTGGGGTTCCCTGGCAGAGTGGGACTGGAAGTGCCAACGCTGAGTGGAGTGAATGTGCCCAGGCTGAGTGGAGTGGAGGTGCCCAGGCTGAGTGGAGTGCTGGTTCCCAGGCAGAGTGGGATTGGAAGTGCCCAGGCTGAGTGGAGTAATGTACCCAGGCTGAGTGGAGTGCAGGTGCCCAGGCTGAATTGAGTGAATGTTCCCAGGCTGAATGGGAGTCAATGTGCCTAGTCAGAGTGGAGTGAATGTGCCCAGGCTGAGTGGAGTGGAGGTGCCCAGGCTGAGTGGAGTTGGGGTTCCCAGGCAGAGAGGGACTGGAAGTGCCCTGGCTGAGTGGAGTGAATTTGCCCAGGCTGCGTGGAGTGGAGGTTCCCAGGCTGAGTGGAGTGCAGGTTCCAGGCAGAGTGGGATTGGAAGTACCCAGGCTGAGTGGAGTGGAGGTGCCCAGGCTGAGTGGAGTGCTGGTTCCCAGGCAGAGTGGGATTGGAAGTTCCCAGGCTGAGTGGAGTGAATGTCCCCAGGCTGAGTGGATTGCATGTGCCCAGGCTGAGTGGAGTGCAGGTTCCCTGGCAGAGTGGGATTGGAAGTTCCCAGGCTGAGTGGAGTGAATGTGCCCAGGCTGACTGGAGTGGAGGTGCCCAGGCCGAGTGGAGTGCAGGTTCCCAGGCAGAGTGGGACTGGAAGTGCCCAGGCGGAGTGGAGTGAATGTGCCCAGGCTGAATGGGAGTCAATGTGCCTAGACAGAGTGGAGTCAATGTGCCCGGCCGCCGGAGCCCGAAACGTGCGTTTCCCCATTTCCTTGAATGGGCGCGGAGAGAGCGGGGCGCTTTTTGGCTCGTGGCGCGGGCACCGTTGCGCCAAAGCGTCAAGTGTCACACCTCCCCGTGCTCGGGGCGGCCCCTTGGAGCTAACTGGCTGGGTCTGGAGGGGCTGCGAGGCCGCCCAGGAGAACGGGTCCAAACCGCGTTCCGATCGGACGAGAATTGAGGGCGGGACACAGTTCCGCGGTTCACTTTCCGCCCGGGCAAAGGGCCTATAACTTGCGGCGGGAGGGCTTAAGAGTGGGCCCCCGCGAGTCGGGTGGAGAGCCGGGTGTGGAGAGGAGTAGCGGAGGTTCCCAGTCAGAGTGGGAGTGGAGGTTCCTGGGCAGAGTGGGACTGGAAGTGCCCAGGCTGAGTGGAGTGAATGTGCCCTGGCTGAGTGGAGTGAATGTGCCCAGGCTGAGTGGAGTGGAGGTGCCCAGGCTGAGTAGAGTGCAGGCACCCAGGCAGAGTGGGATTGGAAGTGCCCAGGCTGAGTGGAGTGAATGTGCCCAGGCTGAGTGGAGTGGAGGTGCCCAGGCCGAGTGGAGTGCAGGTTCCCAGGCAGAGTGGGACTGGAAGTGCCCAGGCTGAGTGGAGTGAATGTGCCCAGGCAGAGTTGAGTGGAGGTGCCCAGGCTGAGTGGAGTTGGGGTTCCCTGGCAGAGTGGGACTGGAAGTGCCAAGGCTGAGTGGAGTGAATGTGCCCAGGCTGAGTGGAGTGGAGGTGCCCAGGCCGAGTGGAGTGCAGGTTCCCAGGCAGAGTAGGACTGAATGTGCCCAGGCTGAGTGGAGTGAATGTGCCCCAGGCTGAATGGAGTGGAGGTGCCCAGGCTGAGTGGACTGCAGGTTCCCAGCAGAGTGGGACTGGAAGAGCCCAGGCTGAGTGGACTGAATGTGCCCAGGCTGAGTGGAGTGAATGTGCCCAGGCAGAGTGGAGTGAATTTGCCGAGGCTGAGTGGAGTGGAGGTGCCCAGGCTGAGTGGAGTGCAGGTCCCCAGGCAGAGTGGGATTGGAAGTGCCCAGGCTGAATGGAGTGAATGTGCCCATGCTGAGTGGAGTGAATGTGCCCAGGCTGAGTGGAGTGAATGTGCCCAGGCTGACTGGAGAGAATGTGCCCAGGCTGAGTGGATTGGAGGTGCCCAGGCTGAGTGGAGTGCAGGTTCCCAGGCAGAGTGGGACTGGAAGTGCCCAGGCTGAGTGGAGTGAATGTGCCCAGGCTGAGTGGAGTGAATGTTCCCAGGCTGAATCGGAGTCAATGTGCCTAGACAGAGTGGAGTGAATGTGCCCAGGTTGAGTGGAGTGGAGGTGCCCAGGCTGAGTGGAGTTGGGGTTCCCAGGCAGAGAGGGACTGGAAGTGCCCTTGCTGAGTGGAGTGAATGTGCCCAGGCTGCGTGGAGTGGAGGTTCCCAGGCTGAGTGGAGTGCAGGTTCCCAGCAGAGTGGGATTGGAAGTACCCAGGCTGAGTGGAGTGGAGGTGCCCAGGCTGAGTGGAGTGCAGGTTCCCAGGCAGAGTGGGATTGGAAGTGCCCAGGCTGAGTGGAGTGAATGTGCCCAGGCTGAGTGGAGTGGAGGTGCCCAGGCTGAGTGGAGTGAATGTGCCCAGGCTGAGTGGAGTGGAGGTGCCCAGGCCGAGTGGAGTGCAGGTTCCCAGGCAGAGTGGGACTGGAAGTGCCCAGGCTGAGTGGAGTGAATGTGCCCAGGCTGAGTGGAGTGGAGGTGCCCAGGCTGAGTGGAGTTGGGGTTCCCAGGCAGAGTGGGACTGGAAGTGCCCAGGCTGAGAGGAGTGAATGTGCCCAGGCTGAATGGAGTGGAGGTGCCCAGGCTGAGTGGAGTGCAGGTTCCCAGGCAGAGTGGGATTGGAAGTGCCCAGGCTGAGTGGAGTGAATGTGCCCAGGCTGAGTGGAGTGGAGGTGCCCAGGCTGAATGGAGTTGGGGTTCCCTGGCAGAGTGGAACTGGAAGTGCCAACGGTGAGTGGAGTGAATGTGCCCAGGCTGAGTGGAGTGGAGGTGCTCAGGCTGAGTGGAGTTGGGGTTCCCTGGCAGAGTGGGACTGGAAGTGCCAACGCTGAGTGGAGTGGAGGTGCCCAGGCTGAGTGGAGTGCTGGTTCCCAGGCAGAGTGGGATTGGAAGTGCCCAGGCTGAGTGGAGTAATGTACCCAGGCTGAGTGGAGTGCAGGTGCCCAGGCTGAGAGGAGTGCAGGTTCCCAGGCAGAGTGGGATTGGAAGTGCCCAGGCTGAGTGGAGTGAATGTGCCCAGGCTGAGTGGAGTGGAGGTGCCCAGGCCGAGTGGAGTGCAGGTTCCCAGGCAGAGTGGGACTGGAAGTGCCCAGGCGGAGTGGAGTGAATGTGCCCAGGCTGAATGGGAGTCAATGTGCCTAGACAGAGTGGAGTGAATTTGCCCAGCCGCCGGAGCCCGAAAAGTGCGTTTCCCCATTGCCTTGAATGGGCGCGGAGAGAGGGGGGCGCTTTTTGGCCCGTGGCGCGGGCACCGTTGCGCCAAAGCGTCAAGTGTCACCCCTCCCCGTGCTCGGGGCGGCCCCTTGGAGCTAACTGGCTGGGTCTGGAGGGGCTGCGAGGCCGCCCAGGAGAACGGGTCCAAACCGCGTTCCGATCGGACGAGAATTGAGGGCGGGACACAGTTCCGCGGTTCACTTTCCGCCCGGGCAAAGTGCCTATAACTTGCGGCGGGAGGGCTTAAGAGTGGGCCCCCGCGAGTCGGGTGGAGAGCCGGGTGTGGAGAGGAGTAGCGGAGGTTCCCAGTCAGAGTGGGAGTGGAGGTTCCTGGGCAGAGTGGGACTGGAAGTGCCCAGGCTGAGTGGAGTGAATGTGCCCTGGCTGAGTGGAGTGAATGTGGCCAGGCTGAGTGGAGTGGAGGTGCCCAGGCTGAGTGGAGTGCAGGCACCCAGGCAGAGTGGGATTGGAAGTGCCCAGGCTGAGTGGAGTGAATGTGCCCAGGCTGAGTGGAGTGGAGGTGCCCAGGCCGAGTGGAGTGCAGGTTCCCAGGCAGAGTGGGACTGGAAGTGCCCAGGCTGAGTGGAGTGAATGTGCCCAGGCTGAGTGGAGTGGAGGTGCCCAGGTTGAGTGGAGTTGGGGTTCCCTGGCAGAGTGGGACTGGAAGTGCCAAGGTTGAGTGGAGTGAATGTGCCCAGGCTGAGTGGAGTGGAGATGCCCAGGCCGAGTGGAGTGCAGGTTCCCAGGCAGAGTGTGACTGAAAGTGCCCAGGCTGAATGGAGTGGAGGTGCCCAGGCTGAGTGGAGGTGCCCAGGCTGAGTGGAGTGCAGGTTCCCAGGCAGAGTGGGATTGGAAGTGCCCAGGCTGAGTGGAGTGAATGTGCCCAGGCTGAGTGGAGTGGAGGTGCCCAGGCCGAGTGGAGTGCAGGTTCCCAGGCAGAGTGGGACTGGAAGTGCCCAGGCGGAGTGGAGTGAATGTGCCCAGGCTGAATGGGAGTCAATGTGCCTAGACAGAGTGGAGTGAATGTGCCCGGCCGCCGGAGCCCGAAACGTGCGTTTCCCCATTGCCTTGAATGGGCGGGGAGAGAGGGGGGCGCTTTTTGGCTCGTGGCGCGGGCACCGTTGCGCCAAAGCGTCAAGTGTCACACCTCCCCGTGCTCGGGGCGGCCCCTTGGAGCTAACTAACTGGGTCTGGAGGGGCTGCGAGGCCGCCCAGGAGAACGGGTCCAAACCGCGTTCCGATCGGACGAGAATTGAGGGCGGGACACAGTTCCGCGGTTCAC